>NC_052639.1:8080873-8174903 GCF_016161935.1 Mauremys reevesii
CCCCTCCTTGACAATTCACACCGTCCCTTTCCCATGCAGATTCCCAGCACCTCAGTGATCCTGGTAGCGGGGGTTGGGTCCTGAGATTTTCAGGATTCTTTCCCCCTCCACCTGGAGTGAACTCAGCTTTTCCCCATCCCAGACATTCCATGAAATAACAACAGGGGCATAAAGAAAGAGGGGAGGGAACATCTCACAGCCAGGGCTGGATGTGCCCAGGGCTCCCTGCTTGTCCATTGTTTCCATGGAATTTGGCCCCCTGCTTTGCACAAGGGACAGAGAAAGATCTTGCTGTTCCTGCGTCTGTGCAAGGAAAATTGCGCTTCCCTAGGAAAGAGAGGCGGGAAATGGCCCCATGGTGGGACAATATCCTCAGGATTAAGAGCAAAGGACTCAGGCTGAGAACTGATTTAACCCCACTCATCTGGGATTTAACAAATTCTCTTCCATGAAGACACTGGGAACTTGTGACATTGATCCAGACTCTGGGGGTTCGGGCTGCTTTAACTCTTGGCAAAAACATGAACTTGATTCCAAGAAGGGAGAGAGGAGAACCCTGAAGTTGACTTTAGTCCCAGGCTGGGGTCTCCTGAATGGTGGGAAACATCCTTGGCTGCTACCCAGGGACAGCCGCTACTGGTGACATACCAGGGCTGGGATGTGAGGGGAATGTTACATGGACTTTATCATACAGGGCCCATCCTGCTTCTCAGAGCCCACAGGCGAGAATCTAGAGAAGGGTGAGTCATTTCTCAGCTGCATTCTCAGGAGAAGCTGGTAGCCGTCCTTGACCAGAGACCCAGGGGAGCAACCACGGCAGTTCTGTGGAGAGCTCTGGCTGCCAGGGGGTCCAGCTAGGAGAGGGAGTGCTGGGGGATCTGCAGTTTTTGCAGTGGGGAGGAGGGCCAGACCAGTGGGGCTGTCTCAGGAGTCACAGGTGGCTTTGCCAGTGGGGAGGCGCTAGGTCACTTGTTGATGGGGTGGGGAAGTAGGGACTACAGGATGTGAGGCTGGTTAAAATGAAACTGCACAAAAAACCCTCCCCCTTTGCTCCAGCTAAAGGCCCTAATTTGGCCTCTCCCCCTTTCATAAAAATCTCCATATCTACCCTGGCCTCAGAAACCCCCTTTCTCCCATGGGTATTTTTATGGTTTCTTCCTTTTTTCATGGTCTCATACAAATATTTTTGCCATCAAAATGATCAAGTAAATTTAAAATGAGAAAAACAATCAAACAACACATCTGTCTCTCCTTCACCAGACATGGTCTGTGTCTGAATTTGTCTACAGAACAGTCTAGGCAGGCAGAGTCACCCCTACATTTACTTCACATCAGGCCCAGGACTTGCACCCAGCAGTTCTTGCGGCTGTGGGACAGAGCTGAGCTTCACTGGCAGCAGCAAGGGAGAACGGTTGGGACTGAGCTGTCGGGGGAATATTTTAATCCTTATCTATTTTTCAGAGATTAAATCAATGCAGCTTCCACTTCTCTGTCTCTCCCAAGGAGATGATGTTTCTGTGCAAAGTACCCAAACTTTTTAACAATAAGAAGTGAAATGAAATGGCCACATGATGGCAACAGAACCTAAGAAATTTGTTAGTCTCTAAGGTGCCACATACTCCTGTTCTTTTTGTGGATACAGACTAACAGGGCTGCTCCTCTGAAACCGAAGAGATGAGAAGCCATGTTCTTGTTCAATGTGCATTGAAGCTGAAAAGGGAGATGTTTCCTCTTTGATTCCTAAGCCCCCAACTCTAATCCACTAAACACCCCTTTCCTCCCACAGCCAGGACTAAAACCCAGGAGTCATAACTAGTGCCCCCCCCCTTAACCTTCTCTCTGTGAGGAAGAAGAAGCTCTGAGACCCCTGGGCTGTCCCCTTGCCACCCTGCCTGGGCTGCACTTGAAACCCAATGGGGTTTCCTTGGGCAGTTCTGAATCTTGCTCCCAGGAAGGGTGAAATTTTAGGAGCAGGTTCCAAATAGTGCAATTAACCAGCCAGAAGGGGCAGCAGGTATCGGTGTAGGAGCCATTGAAATAATCACAGCAAAGTAGTTCAGGAAACTGTTATTCATGAAGTGTGAGTGAAAGGTGAGACTCTGATGGTGTCAGTGTCACACTAGAGGGTGCTGAGATGGTTTTAAATTTGTCATCCAAACCCAGCCGCCACCTCGCACATGTTTTAACCTCTTCCTCTCTTACCGTTGCTCCTTATCAGGGAAGGGGAGAGAGCAAACGAGCAATAGAAACACAGACCTAGTGACCGAAGCAAACATTTCTTTGCTCCTTGCTTGGCTCTGTCAGTTATTTGGGTACAAACTCACCCCCCACCCACGGTCTGGGCTGGGCTCAGTGGGCAGGAAGAGCTCAGCTGTCAGTGGGACTTGGGGAGCTCGGGACATTACTGGGAGCTGCTCGAACGTTTAGGTGAAAACCACCTAAACACGGACACAAGGTCTGGGCTGCAGTAACTCATCTTGCATCTGCGGCTGTTGAAGCTACAAGGCAGAGGACTAAGTACAACATTTAAACTGATGTTTGACCTCAGAGAATAAAACAAATGTGTCTGTGAAAAGAGGGGAGTCGAGTTCAATCCCTTGTCACCATCAATGTGCAAACCAGGAACCTGTTGGTGTCACTAGGCCTAAGTAAACCAAAGTTGTGAATTTGGGCCTGAGTGAACCCAAGTTCTTCCATGCTGTGAACTTTAACCAGCCTAAAGGCTTGGCTACACTTACAAATGTGCAGCGCTGCAGCAGGGTGTGAAAACACACCCTCTCCAGCGCTGCAAATTGCGGCGCTGCAAAGCGCCAGTGTGGTCAGAGCCCCAGCGCTGGGAGCGCGGCTCCCAGCGCTGTACGTTATTCCCCACAGGGAGGTGGAGTACGGACAGTGCTGGGAGAGCTCTCTCCCAGCGCTGGTGCTTTGACTACACTTAGCGCTTCAAAGCGCTGCCGCAGCAGCGCTGCCACGGCAGCGCTTTGAAGTGTAAGTGTAGCCAAAGCCTAAGATGCTAACAAAACAGCAAGCAAAATGTGTAACTGTCAGCTGTCTCAGCTTGCAGCTGCAGGACAGTTTGAAACAGCAAAAAGCGGCGGGGAGGAGGGGGAGGGGGGGAGGAAAATCTGCATGCGTCTGTGCTGTGAAGGCCATAGATAAATATGCAAATGGGAACTTTTCTAACACGCTGAGATGTAATGTTTAAAGTAACTGCTGTTGGGAAGGGAGGGGTGAGGGGGAAAACCAAACAAAAGGCTTCCACAAACAAGGGGGGTATAAATGCTGGGACCCCGCCTGCGCGCGGGTGTGCAGGATTTGAGATGCTTATTCTCCCTGGCACCTTTTTTTGAGCTCAAATAAACGTGGTTTGCTTCTCCACCCTGGTGTGTGCGACGCACACCGGGCAACGAACCCTGCTGTTGCTCCGCCTTGGGCCCTTTGAGCCGGCAACAAACCTGTTGCTTTGCATTCCTGATGTGTCACCATCATGTGGCTATTCTGTCTCAGTCCCTTTAATTAAAAAATTGTGTTTTTTTCATAGAAACTATATTTTCCTTGTAGAGACACAGGGGCAGATTAATCTACAAAGGGAAGGTGATTCCAAGGCAGTTCTGGAGGAGAAGGGAACGTTTTCAGCATCACTAAATTATTTTGTTGTGCCTCACAGAGACAGAAAGAGAGAGAGAAAATAAACCTATTAATTTGAGCTACCAACACAGTTCACAGCATGAAATACACAATTTTGTGTTCAATGAGTTGTGTTCATTTACATAATATGAAAAATATGTATTAGGCAATGCATGAAAACCTCACTGCATTGAACAACCCACCTGATCTAGTCAATGTACTACAGAATATTTAAAGAAGTTAAGAAAGATGTGCTTATAAATCAACGTGTTGTGCCATTTACACACACACAAGACACAGAAGAAACTGAATTATTTGAGCTACTAAAATTTCCATTTTCTCACAGCATTTTAGGTCTCAAGGTTGTTTTAATTTGCTTATTTTTTTGGAACTAGAAATGGGGAAAGAGCACACTGAAGTCAGTGGAATTACCGCAGTGAGGGATTAGTCACATTTTTTGCCACTAACAAAACCTTTGTTAACACAGAGTTAACTTTGACAGTGAATATCTCTTACCTTCCAGAACATCGAGTTCAGTAAAACTCAAACTCTGGAAAAACAGGGAATACAGAGTGAGGGTACATGCCTAGATAACCTTAACTCTGCCCTCTAGAAGAGAATCCCTGATAGCATATGAGAACAAGGAAAGGTTTGGGGACAAATTACAGCTACTTTCCAAGAGTTTGTTTCTTCTGTAATTAATTGACCCTGGCCCCATCCATTGATCCTGGCCTGGTGTCTGGCTGTGGAATTTACTGTTTACTATTTTTATCCCAGCGTATTTAAAGATGAAACTGCTTTACAAAAGCTCCTTTATTCTAGGTGATACAAACAGGTCACTTCCCAGCTATTTCAAGGAGATGGAATTTTCCTGACCCACAGGGAACTTAAACTAACACGCTCAAGATCACACATTCCTTAGGCGAAAACGAAGGGGGAAAAACCAAAACCCACCAAACCGTTGCTGTTTCTACCCAAATGATCAATGAGACCAGAAAGTGAGACTGTGCAATTAACTGTCTGTACTACACTGACTCTGCAGTTACTTGGATGCAGACACACCCAGCTCTACGGTTGGTAACGTACAGAGACTCTGCTGCTGCTCATGAACTAGCAGCACATGACCTCTGAACAGCTGCCATTCGAATGTATCTGAAAGTCACAAGGAACAACGATCTGTGTTAAAGGAAGGCTGCCATTTACTAGAGCCCCAGTTGATGCCGTGTGCACAAACAGAGGATTGAATGTGTAACAGGGAGTTTGTAAATCTTGGTTCTTTTAGTTTTGTAACAGGCTCCTGTCCACCTCCAGTAGAGTTTTCAGTCCCAATGGCAACTTACTTACCAATGTAATACAGACTAGTCCATGCCTCCCAAGTGGATGTGGTTCTTGTTCTTCTGCACATTGTAGCCCATGGAGGCCAAGGATCTGCAAATGTGTCTTCATGGGCCTTTGTTTAGTTGATGAAAACAAACCTAGACACTTAGAGGATTGGAACTGATTTCAGCTGGGGGACATGTTTGCTAGGTCTTTCTGCATTTGCACAGGCAAACATTGAGTATGTCCATTCATTTCAGGGATCCCTATTTAGGGGAGCTCCTGAGCATACTGCAAACAGAATTATTTTTATTGAAGAAATTGGGGTACTTGGATTTGAACCAAGGACCACTTGATTTGTAGTTAAACACTCAACCACTGAGCTATACCCCCCTGACATTTGCATTGGCAAGTCAGTGATCTTAAGGATTTTGAAGGATGGGCTCTGCCTCAGAGAGCTCCTTTTCTATTCCCAGACCACAGGGGTTTAAAAATGGGGTTTGAGTAAACTTTATATACACATGTAGATACCACAGCTTGCACACCCACCAACATAGCTTCCCCCTCTGACATAGCTACCACCTCTCGGGGAGATGGGTTAACTGCACGGACGGGACAGTTCTCTCCCCTCCGCTTAGAGCAGCTTCATTATTTATGAATAGGTGGGAAATAACCTCCTGAATGGACAGGAACCAATGTATCAGATATTGCTGTGTCTGCATTCAATATGGGTAACTGGTCATATTGGGCTGGATTAGTAGGAGCATTGCAAGCAGATCGAGGGAAGTGATTATTCCCCTCTATTCAGCACTGGTGAGGCCACATCTGGAGTGTTGCGTTCAGTTCCCCCCCGCACCCTCTCTGCCTCTCCCCTGAGACCCACCTTGTCCATCCAAACAGCGTCTGATGTTTTCCTGTCTAGCCGGCTTGCTGCCTAGAACGAACGCTCCTTGAGTGGGGTGATCCACAGGGAGTAGCTCAAACCTCCAAAGTGCCTGGCCAGGGGCAGGACATTAGCCCAGCAAGGGAGGGGTGTGGCAGTGACATCACAAAGGCCTTTTGCAGGACCTCAGACTATTGGTCCAAGGTGGTGGGGAGGTGGTGACCTCACAGAGAGATGCTGACATCAGCCAGGCAGGACAGGGGCGAGGGGCCAGGGAAACCTCAGCGACCCTGTGGCTTTGCTTCAGCAAGTCTCCTTCTCCAGGTCTCTCTTTGAGGACTGAGAGAGTATTCGGGTTCACGGACATGAGTGCCAGGAGGAACCTCTTTCGAGTTTTCTCCTTCCCTTTTCGTGATTTTACTGGAAAACAGATGTCCCTGTTTAGAAGGTAAGAGCCTCCTTAGGGAAGGGATGTCCTGGGCGTGTCACAGTTCGGATTCCAGTGGCCCCCCTACACTGTAAGGAAGTTCCCGCCACCTGCTCTGTGTTCGCAGGGCGGGAGAGAGCAGCATCCACGGCAGTGATTTGCTCCTGGCTGCCGGAGCAGAGCAGCAGGCTCAGCTGTGAGAACTTCCCAGTGTGATGAAAGGGGAGGGGCCCATGGCTCTGTAGCAGGAATGTAGGGCAGGCGAGTTCACGGCGGGCATTGTGGGACACTGGAGGAGGCCAGTTATGGTGATATAATGAACAGCAGCATCTACACTAACACTCTGTCACTTTAAGTTTGCTGCAAAAAGCTCTAGACCTCTCATCGAAGTTGTTTTATTTTGTCAGCAAATCAGAGCAGTTTTGTCGCCAGACGTGGTATTGCAGTGTGTACACAAGCTACTGACTGAGAGAGCGTTGTGTGTTTTTCACACACCTGAGCAATATCATTCTGCTGAAACAACTTTGTAGTGCAGACCTGGCCAAAGAGAGAGAGAGAGAGAGAGACACACACACACACACACCCACACACCCACCCACCCACCCCTTGCAAGGAAAACCTCACCTGCTCCTCTGTTTTGCAGAATCCAAACACAAGCAAAGCTTGTCAGGCCCTGGTGGCGATGGCAGGGAGTCAGGTGTGGGCAGACAGAGTGCTTTAGTCACACACAGGCACCATGGCTTAGCTGGTTAACGCGTCTCTTTTGTAAACAGGAGAGTCTGGGTTCAACTCCCAGTGGTGCCTTGTTGGCTGGATGTTGGGGTACCTGTTATTGGCTACTGTCAGAAGAGAAGTTTCAGAGCTAGATGGGCCTTTGGTGTAGCCCAGGGTGGTTTTTCTTATGGTTTAAATTACACTCACAGACACTGATAATAGAGTTACTGAAAGTTTGGGAATTAGGAGCGGGTAGGTCAGTGGTCCAGTCCCCACACAGATGACCCCCCTCCCCTCTCTGGGACAGGGGCAGGTCTGAGCTCTCACCCAAATGCTCATTGTGGCTGCCAGAATCTGTGAGCAGCTTGTTTAGTTTACGCCAAAGGTTGAGTCCTGCTTTGTGCACCGTGTGTGAGAATGAAAATCCTAAACTGCCATTTGAAATAACGAATGCAGCAGGACGTGTTATTGTCCCTGCCCCAAAGCAGACAGACCAATGGAGAAATGCCGTCGAGTCCAAGGTAACACTCCCCTGCCATTTTAGCTTTTTTGCTGGCTAAACTCCTTCTTATCTGCCCGGCCCAGGCTGTCCTCTGCCTCAGCTGTTGCTCCCTGCCTGCTCTAGAGTCAAACACGCAGGGCCCCAGGGGAACAGAGGCTGGGACAGGGCAGCAGCCTGGGCTGGGAAGATGCTGGGAGTTATCGTTCCCTGAGAACTGGCCCGGCTCCCTTCTCAACAGCAAACAAATCAATTCCACGTCCCCTCCCCAGGAAAACCAGCCTGGAGCCAAGGGCAGCAGGGGACGATTCCCTCCAGTTCCCACCGAGGCAGGAGAGAACCCAGGGTGTTTCTAGCAGAGCTTATGGAACTGATGTGGGGAAACCAGCCTTTAATAACAGGCAGTTCCAGTTTAAGCTCAGTGTTTTTAACAATTTCTACAACATTAAATAACCCTTCAATCCTAGTGTCACCATCCATAACATTGCTTCAGCCTTACAGGTTCCTAAGTGCCCAACTAAACATCTCTTCAAATCCAAGGGAGTGGAGATCAGTCAATGTTCAGAGTCATCCCACAGAAAAGAACCAGGTTGTAGTACATACTGGCCCCATCATGTGGCCATCACCTTTCCCTCCTCCTCCAGAGTCAGAATGTGATCAGCTCCCACTGAGGGGGTGCAACACCCCTCCCTTGGTCTCTGTGCCAGAGCTCCTATCAGCTCAGCGTCCTTCCCACAAGAGTTGGCTGCTGAGAGGCTTGCAATGGGGTAAATGAAGGCAGAGGAGGATTGTTCCTCATGGGTTTTCTTTGTGTGGCTCTGTGATCCTGCTGGAGGAAGCATCATTTGTGTTTGTTTCAGTAGCTTGAGTTGGTCTCAGGTTGTGACCCTGAGTACAGGGATTCCTGCACTCTCTGCTCTTAGCCCCTCAGGGAATGGACAATGGAGCAACTTCAGAAATTGGGTAGAAAGTAGCCTAAGAAAGTGTAACATAAGTGAGGAGACAAATAGCCTCTACCCCTCCCTGGTGGTCTAGTGGTTAGGATTTGGCACTTTCACTGCCAAGGCCTGGGTTCAATTCCCAGTCAGGGAAAAGTGACTTTAAACCAAAACTGCTTTTTTTACTCTTCACTTACAACATAAACAAATCCGTGGTGTTTTCCTGATTCCCCCATCTTCCCAGTGTCTCCATGGCAGGGCTGGCTCCAGGCACCAGCCCAGCAAGCAGGTGCCTGGGGCAGCCAATGGAAAGGGGAGGCTTCAGCAGCAATTTGTCCCTCTCAGAGGGAAGGACTGGAGGCCAAAAGCAGCAGAGGTAGAGCTGCCATTGATTGCAGCTTTTTTATTTTTTTTCCACTTGGGGTGGCAAAAACACTGGAACTGGCCCTGCTCCATGGAAGACAATTTGTTAAATCCCAGATGAGTGGAGTTAAATCAGTTCTCAGCCTGAGTCCTTAGGTCTTAATCCTGAGGATATTGTCCCACCATGGGGTCATTTCCTGCCTCTCTTTCATACAGAAGCACAATTTTCCTTGCACAGACACAGGAACAGCAAGATCTTTCTCTGTCCCTTGTGCAAAGCAGGGGGCCAGATTCCATGGAAACAATGGACAAGCAGGGGGCCCTGGGCACATCCAGCCCTGGCCGTGAGATGTTCCCTCCCCTCTTTCTTTATGCCCCTGTTGTTATTTCATGGATTGTCTGGGATGGGGGAAAAGCTGAGTTCACTCCAGGTGGAGGGGAAAAAGGACCCTGAAAATCTCAGGACCCAACCCCTGCTACCAGGATCACCGAGGTGCTGGGGATTTGAGTAGGAAAGGGACGGTGTGAATTGTCAAGGTGGGGAATGAATAACAATCTACAACTAGATCCACCTCATTAACCACCAACACAGGCTAATCCTGCTGCCGATAGAAGGGAAACTGGGAGTGATTCTTTGCTGTTCAGCCATGGAAACAGTGACCCAATTGCACTGCAGTGAATGTGCTGGGGAAAGCTGGACTTCACAGGCAGGTGGAAACACCTGGAGCTCCCCACCCCACTTCTGCCGCCAGGGTGAGGTGTTGAGCTGTTCACAGCATCCCCCACCTTGCAGCACGGGGTGGCAGCACCCCCCACCCAATGCAGGGGAGAGGGCTGAGTGTATCTCTGCACCCTGAGACCAGGGCACAAACTCTCTCTGTCCCACACATAGAATCTGGCCCTGCTGCAAAGTGACCCCTATGAACAGTTAACCTCCAGGAGAGCAGGACTGGCCCTCAGAGAGGGGAATGGGCTTCTCATGAGGCTTATAGGTCACTGGATGCAGTGGAGACAGGAGGGCTCTGGGTGTAATCCATAGTCCAACTAATCTATGTGGGCATGTAGTTCAGTGGTAGAGCAAATGCTTTGCATGTATGAGGCCCTGGGTTCAATCCCCAACATCTCCAAGTTCATTTTTTCACCCTGGTGCTTTGCTCATGCCCAGCTGGGATGTGGCCCAGCAGTCTCCCTGCACCAGTTTCAATCCTGCTCAGTGAGGGGCAAGTGCCAATTGCATGGAAGGTCTGGGGGGGGGCGGGGTTCTGCTCCTAACTCACCTTGGTACATGTAAGATTCCCACCCGCTGTGCTGCTTGGGACAAGGATAGATGAGAAGGGCGAATCCTCCAGCACTGGAGGGAAAGGTCCCATCTGCACAGACTGAGAGGCAAGGAAACAGAGGGGCAGTCAGTGCTCAGAGAGGAGGGAGGTCAGTGATTTACACCCACCAGGGGACACTGTCTTTTTGAGGCGAGTGCAGCTGGCTTGGGATGGTGCTGACGATGGATAGAAAAAAGGCTGGAGTCAATGACAGACGAGACCACAGAAGGGGAAGGGCAATGGCAGCCCCACAGAAGGTCCTGGGTGCTCCGATGCCCCAGTTATTGCACCCTGGCCTGTCACAGAGAGAGAAAAGACCCAGCGGGACCCAGCCCCCCTACAGTGATCCCATGGACAAGAACCTGGCTGGGAGTGGGGTGAAGGTTCCCTCTGGGCAAAGGGGAGCTGAAATCCCTCAGTGTCCTGGAGTTTAAGCAATGGAAGCTTCAAACCCTGCATGGGTGGGGGCTGAGGTGCATCAGCAGAAGGTTGGGCTGGACGGGGCGGCAGGTTTGTACAATTTTTGGTGGTGCCCAGAATGGGACCAAGTCCTGCCCCCCACACACACACACCTGCCTAAGGCTCTGGGAGGGAGTTTGGGTGTGGGAGGGAGAGGGGCTGGGCTCTGGGAGAGTTTGGGTGCAGGGTCTGGACTCAGTCAGGGGGTTGTGCTGCAGGAGGGTGTGCAGGGGGCAAGCTCTTGGAGGGAGTTTGGGTGCAGGTGTGGGGTCTGGGTTGGGGTTGGGGGTGCAGGAGAGGGTGAGGGGTGCAGCATTTACCTCGGGCATCTCCCAAAAGCAACCTGCACCCTCCTCTGGCAGCAGCCCCTAAGCGGGAGGGCCAGGGGAGTCTCTGTGCATGGCTGCCCGCAGACTTCACCCCTGCAGCTCCCATTGCCACAGCTGGCAGAGTTGGCACTCAGGGCGGGGCAGCGTACGGAGACCTCCCCCACACCAGGGAGGTGCCAGCCGTTTCCGGGAGTGACGTGCCACATGGAGTGAGGGCGGGCAGGAAACTGCCTTAGTCCCCTTGTGCTGCTGGCGGTGGTGGCGGGGGTCCCTGGGCCCTTTTAAATTGCCCAAGGGTGGCAGGCAGCACTGAGGGGGACACTCCCAAGGGCCTAACGTTGCTTTGCACAATGATAAATCTTGGAACAGGACAGAAATGAAATGGCAGCAGAACCTAAGGAATTAAAAGCCTCCGGATTCTTGTGTGTGCACTGACTCCAAACGGAAACTGTAATTTGACTTGATTTGTGTCTGCGGCTGGTAAAATATCAAGGCAAAATCATTCCAGTGATTGTGACCCTGGGATTGAGGAGGCTTTGGTCTTATTAAAATGTAACTAGCATGTTACACTTGTGTTTTTAAAGGTGGCTTCCCCAAGCAATCCCAAGTTGTTCTTCCCACAGCTGGCTGATGGGGGGCAGCAGAGGATCTCCCCAATCTGGGGGAATCTCTCTGGGCCCCACTGTTAATTCTCCATCCTTTCTCCCCCTAACCATGCCCACCCCTCCCCACCCCATTATCAATGTTTTGGAGCAACCCCTCCCTCCCTTTATGGGATACAGACTCTGTGACAGAGACAGACTGGGGCTCCTCTCTGCACGGCCCCAGTGGGGAAGGAAAGAGACTGGAGGGAGGGGGAGAAGACGGGCAGAAGGAGTCAAATGGGGCTAAACCAAAACAGAGATTTTCTTTCTGTCAAAATGTCCTGGAGTCTCATGGCTGAAAAGCCGCATCTTGAGTTAGGTTTGATGCATCAGCCTTTCAATGACCAGGCAAAGGTGTGAATCACAGAGACTGATAACTGCCTGCTTCCCAGCTTTGCCTAAGGCTTTGGCTACACTTGCACTTCAAAGCGCTTTGAAGCACTAAGTGTAGTCAAAGCGCCAGCGCTGGGAGAGAGCTCTCCCAGCGCTGTCCGTACTCCACCTCCCTGTGGGGAATAACGGACAGCGCTGGGAGCCGCGCTCCCAGCGCTGGGGCTTTGACCACACTAGCGCTTTGCAGCGCCACAATTTGCAGCGCTGGGAGAGGGTGTGTTTTCACACCCTGCTGCAGCGCTGCAAATTTGCAAGTGTAGCCAAGGCCTGAGAAGCACCTGCACTGGTGCAACTGGTTAGCGCAGAGGGGGCTACTGCTGGGATTATGAATTCAAGCCTTATTTGGAGCACTGGTTTTTATTACCTGTGTAGTTTCCCCAACTTGCTTTGCTTAATTTGCATGGAAAGTGCCCTACTAGGAAAAGGAGAGTAAGTTCTAAAATGTGGAAGTAGGTGCACAGCTTGGAAACATCCCCCCTGTGCTGCCATTAGTTCCAGTAGATTGTTCACTGGCAGCATGAATTGATTTCTTTGCTGCTGTGAAAGCTGCCACGAAAAGTCTCTGGTCACCAGAGCTCCCTGCTTCTTCCAGCACATCTCTGGCTCCTTCCCTGCCCCAGTCACTGCTGTAGGAGGGTCCTATAAACACTGAGCCTAAAACTTTTCCAAGCCTTCTTAGCGCAGTTGGCAGCGTGTCAGTCTCATAATCTGAAGGTCCTGAGTTCAAGCCTCAGAGAAGGCAATGGCTTTTGCTCCCTGCTTCAGATTTTCTACAGGAAATCAGAGAAAAGAAACTAGAGGAGAGTGGTTTCTAGACACCCTCTCTCTCTCTCTCTCACACACACACACACAGACTTTTCTAGGGCATTTTCTTTTCCTTCTCTATGGACCTTGTATTTTTCACAGAGCAAAGTAAAACAAAAACATGCAAGCCCAAGCCTAATACAGTATGAAACTCAATACAGATCAAATCTCACCCTCAGAGATCTTTCAATAAGCTTCTTTGGCAAACTAGACTTATTTTATATCTGGGCCCAATCTTTTCACGTCATATAGTCCGTGTTCCAGCTCAGGTGGTAGCTAGGGGATGTCTCATGACTGCAGCCATGTTTGTTCAGTTCCACCCCCTTATACAGCTTTGGTACAAGGCAGGAATTCTTTGTCTCTCTCTTGGGGAAGAGCCCCACGTTTAAGATGGATTCCTGTACCAGGTGACATGGTCACATGTCCTGTGAGACCCCCAAGCCTTCATTCTTCCTGGCCTGACTCACAGATGGTGCAGGACAGAGCCATCTCCAGTCAATTGTCCTGGTTAATAGGAGCCATCAAGAGTCCAAACCACTGTTAATGGCCCACACTTTGCATCATTACAACAGCACCTCAGAGTTATAGTTCATATTTCTAGTTTCAGATCCAAGAATGATCGGTTCATATAAATAGGATGAACACACACAGTAGATTATAAGCTTTGTAATGATACCTTACAAGAGACCTTTGGCATGAAGCATAGTCCAGTCACTTTATATTCACACTCATTAGCATATTTTCATAAAATCCTATGGAGTGCAACGTCACAGCAGGGAAAGGGTTTTACTGCGGCACTTGGGAGCAGTTGAGTTTCATGTTCAGGCTGTGGTATGAGTTCCTCCAGGTTTCTTGTAAGCACACAGGGACCTTCGCGGGTGCTCTCGATACAGGAATGGCCCCGACACGATAAAGTGATGGGGATTGCATTTTCCTTTTTTATTTCTGTATTTCCAATGACATTTCTGTTTGTGATTTCGTTTTGCTTTGTATAACTGTGTTTTCTCCTGGATTTGATATTTAACTGAAAAAAGAATAAGGCCTCAGGGCGCCGGATGGAGGAGCAGGCTGGGGCTAGGACTGCTAAGAGAGCGAGAGTAGCAGGTTTTCTGTATTGTTTCCTGCCCTCATTTTCATGAGTAGTTTCTCTTCTGCATGAAATTTGCTTCATTTATGTGTAAGCCTGGCTAGCTCAGTTGGCAGAGTATCAGACTTTTAATCTGAGGGTCCAGGGTTCAAGTTCCTGGTCAGGTAAAAAGGGAACAGTTCCCCACAGAAGGAAAGAAGGCATCTCTCCAAGTTGTTATTTGACATCACCTTTTTCCGCAGGACTTGTTCTTTCCTAGGAAGGGCCATGTACTGCCTGGGACTGAAGGGGCAACTTCCTCACATGCCCACTGGCCTCTCAGGCTGGTTTAAGAAAGGCCTCTGGGAGCTGCAGCAAACTGCTGCAGGCCAACTTGGTGAGCAAAGGCAGGGCTGCCTGCACAGGGTCATACACACCAGAGCTCAGCAGAGGTCTGGGTGTTTCCTATTGGTCCCATGGTGTAAGGGCAGCACTCGGGACTTTGAATCCTGCAATCTGAGCTGAAGTCTCGGTGGGATCTGAGGACAATTCCTGTGCCACAAACCCTGCTGGGTCTTCCAAGGCTCGATCTTGCTTTCTCCAAGGCCATGAAAGCCTGTCTTTTACCCGCTAGCTGTTGTGATTTGAGCACAAGAGGGGACGTTTGATCCAGAAGCCTGGCCGTGCCTGGAGTCCTGTAGGTAGGGATGTGAGCTCCATTTCCTCTGAGTCCTGAAGCTGGGCTGCAGCCTGGCCTTGGAGGCAGCCCTATTGGTTGACCTACTGGCCCAAAGTCACTTGGGCGGTGTTGGTGTTCCCCGGGGATGCTGAAGGGCCTAAGGGAGGGAGGCTCAATGCTCCCCCTATCAGTCAGGGCGGAAGAGGAGGGCTGCAAGAGTGGGCAGGTTGATGAGCTGGGCCTTCTAGCATTCGGTTGGGGTTGAGGTGGGGAACGCGAACTGGGAGAAATGGTTGCTGGCCTGTGAGGAATGGCTCAGCCGGTGGCGTAAGGGGACCTTGTCATTAACCTCAGCCATGTGTTTCCCCCTGCTCCACGAATGCTGCTGAGACCGAACACGATGGCCTTCCACTTCTTGTGGGGCCATAGGACGTCCCCACCTAGTCAGGAGAACTGTGGCTTTTCTGCCGTATTAGAAGAGGGGTTGGGCCTGGTGGGCTTTGAAGCCTTGTACGGCTCTACTGTTCTGTGTTTCAATTTTCAGTGGTGGCTGAGCTGGAGGGCAGGTCAGGCCCGAGGGGAATGGCAGGGTAACCATAAAGAATGCAACTGACTCTTCCGATATGGCTGTATTTTCTTTTTACCCCACTGGGTGCAGCACCGGGTATGGGATGGCGAATGGTGGGGGAAGGAGGAGCCCCCCCCAGTGTTCTTCTACCCACACCTTACACCCTACACGATTTTCAGTGGGTGGCTAGGCGGAAGGTGCTTGAAGGATGGCTTCATCCGCAACAGTGGCCACCCTCACAGCAGCGGCGGCCACAGTGGCGAGCCCCACCCCCCTTTGACTCAGTCTGAACAGAGGTCAATGTACCACTGGGTGAGACTGGCCAATTTTAGGGAGCTTCCTCTGAAGGTGAGCAACTGTGCCCAGAACTTACTGACAGGAGCTTTAAAGTATTTGCAAATGTGCACGGCCGGCATGTGCAGAGCAAAGGCTGCCCGGGGCACTGTGTCAGGCTCTGGCACCGCTTGAGACAATGGACCATCTTCAGCCACCAGGCGACCCAGGATCAAAGGCAGGAATGGGGTGAGGAAGCAAGTCAAGCTGAGCATGGCAGGCAAAAATTCATCTCGCCTTCGTGGGCACTCGCAGTGATGCCCTTTTTGTGTGCCAGGGCTGACAAAAACCTCCCAGACAGAGAAGCAGCAGGCCAAAAAAGCCCTCTACACCAACATTCCACACAAAGACGGACTACAAGCCGTCAGGAACAGTATCCCCGATAATGTCACAGCAAACCTGGTGGCTGAACTTTGTGACTTTGTCCTCACTCATAACAGATTTGGGGACAATGTATACCTTCGAGTCAGCGGCACTGCTATGGGTACCCGCATGGCCCCACAGTATGCCAACATTTTTATGGCTGACTTAGAACAACACTTCCTCAGCTCTCATCCCCTAACACCCCTACTCTACTTGCGCTACACTGATGACATCTTCATCATCTGGACCCATAGAAAAGAAAACCCTTGAGGAATTCCACCATGATTTCAACAATTTCCATCCCACCATCAACCTCAGCCTGGACCAGTCCACACAAGAAATCCACTTCCTAGACACTACAGTGCTAATAAACGATGGTCACATAAACACCACCCTATACCGTAAACCTACTGACCATTATACTTACCTACATGCCTCTAGCTTTCACCAGAGCACACCACACAATCCATTGTCTACAGCCAAGCTCTAAGATACAACTGCATTTGCTCCAACCCCTCAGACAGAGACAAACACCTACAAGATCTCTATCAAGCGTTCTTACAACTACAATACCCACCTGCTGAAGTGAAAAAACAGATTGTCAGAGCCAGAAGAGTACCCAGAAATCACCTACTACAGGACAGGCCCAACAAAGAAAGGAACAGAACCCCACTAGCCGTCACCTTCAGCCCCCAACTGAAACCTCTCCAGTGCATCATCAAGGATCTACAACCTATCCTGAAGGACGATCCCTCACTCTCACAGATCTTGGGAGACAGGCCAGTCCTTGCTTACAGACAACCCCCCAACCTGAAGCAAATACTTACCAGCAACCACACAACAAAAAACACTAACCCAGGAACCTATCCTTGCAACAAAGCCTGTTGCCAACTCTGTCCACATATCTATTCAGGGGACACCATCATAGGACCTAATCACATCAGCCACACTATCAGAGGCTCGTTCACCTGCACATCTATCATTGTGATATATGCCATCATGTGCCAGCAATGCCCCTCTGCCATGTACATTGGCCAAACCAGACAGTCGCTACGTAAAAGAACAAATGGACATAAATCACATGTCAAGAATTATAACATTCAAAAACCAGTTGGAGAACACTTCAGTTTCTCTGGTCACTCATTTACAGACCTAAAAGTCGCAATATTACAACAAATAATCTTCAAACCCGACTCCCACGAGAGACTGCTGAAGTGGAATTAATTTGCAAAGTGGACACCATTAAATTAAGCTTGAATAAAGACTGGGAGTGGGTGGGTCATTACACAAAGTCAAACTATTTCCCCATGTTTATTTGTCCCCCTACTGTTACTCACACCTTCCTGTCAACTGTTGCAAATGGGCCATCCCAATAATCACTACAAAAGGTTATTTTCTCCTGCTGATAATAGCTCACCTTAACTGCTCACTCTTGTTATAGTGTGTATGGCAACACCCATTTTTTCATGTTCTCTGTGTATATATCTTCCTGCTGCATTTTCCACTGCATGCATCTGATGAAGTGGGTTTTAGCCCACAAAAGCTTATGCTCAAATAAATTTGTAAGTCTCTAAGGTGCCACAAGCACTCCTCTTTCTTTTTGCAGATAAATGAATGGAGGTTAAATCCATGAATGGCTATTAGCCAGGATGGGTAAGGAATGGTGTCCCTAGTTTCTGTTTGTCAGAGGGTGGAGATGGATGGCAGAAGAGAGATCATTTGATCTTTACCTGTTAGGTTCAGTCCCTCTGGGGCACCTGGCATTGGCCACTGTTAGCAGATAGGATGCGGGGTTGGATGGACCTTTGGTCTGACCCAGTATGGCCATTCTTATGTTCTTATGAAGGGAGAGGCAGTTACCTATGACAGAGTTTCTGTAGTGTAGTAGTTATCACGTTTGCCTAACACGCAAAAGGTCTCTGGTTCGAAACCAGGCAGAAACATGCTGGCTTGTTTTTCCCAGCTCCTACTGGCCTGTCCCTGCTGTTGTAGGAGCAGCAGTGATTTCTATGCTCAAAAGGTCTCTTATACTTCCCCTGCTCCCACTTTTGTCTCCTCTCCCTCTCTGAATGCCTGTGAAGTGGCTTTCCCCTCCCGCTCCCTCCTGGAATGCTCCTGGGATGAAGGGGCTGGTTGAAGAGCAGAAGAGCTCCCAGGTAGACAAGGTGTCTGGGACGCTAATTAGGCAGCACTCACACATCCAGAGCATGGACACTGCCCAAGGTGGAGTGTGACCAACCAGATGCAGCCAAGTCATCTCTAGTCGCAGGCCATGAGGTGCAGGCCCTTAAAAGGGGAAGGGGCCCTGTGCTCAGGAGAGCACTCACAAGCTTGTACCTCCAGTGAATGCCCTTCGCCCGGACCGCCTGGCCAGTGGTTCTCTGCGTTGTATTTCATTGTGCCTCAGGGAGACTTACCTTCATCGCACCATCCATAGCTGCGCTGTGGGACACTTACCTTGCAGAATCCTGACATCTCCAGTGCTGTGCCTGTCCTGGGAGCGTGAGTATGCAAGTGTTAGTGTGACACCCCCGCCCCCCCCCCCCGCTTCTTCTTTTGAGCATAGCTGTCAGTATAATAAACGTGCTGCTTTCTGCCAAACTCTGGTGGGTCATTAGTTCTCCCTACGCTTACTAGCTGGCCCAATTTTGGGTAACACCTGTGATAAACTCAACCCCTGCAGGATAGAGGGTGGTGAAATGAGCTGGGAAAAAGCCTTGGCATCAGCAGGGGAAAGCTAGAGGATCTTGGCCAGTCACCTTTTGAAGACTTGTGGCTTGGCTTCCTCTGCCCTTGGAGGTTGGCCTATGGCGGCCGGCTCTTCCTGCTGCCTCCTCTGCGTGACTTGCCAAAGGAGAAAGTGAGGCGGGTATGGGGCAAAAGAGGAAAGTCGAGCTGAGGAAGGCAGGGCAGAAGCTAAGCGCCTCAGTGCGGCTAAGTGGGGTTAGTAGAGCACCACCAGTTGTTCTGCAAAGCCTGGGGAGGTGCGGTTGGCTGCTGGGAGGTAGAATCCTGTGCCTGTCTCTTCGCTTCCCAGTGATGGCTACTTGCAGCCCAGGAGAAGGACGACGGTTCGGGTGAAAGGAAGACAAGCAAAGCTCTGGCAGGAAATTTGGGTGCGGGGTGCTGGCTCTGTGCTGTGGGAGGGGGTTGGAGTGCAGGAGGGGTGGCACTTACCCTGGGCACTGCAGCTCCCAAAGTGACTGGTACACACAACCCTCCGGCAGCAGCTCCTAGGTGGGCCATGCCAGGGGGTCTCTGTGCACCGCTGCCTGCAGGTGCTGCCCCCAGAGCTCCCAGTGGCTGCAGTTCCTGGCCAATGGGCGCTGCGGAGTTGGTACTCGGGGCAGGGGCAGTGAATGGAGACACTCCCCCGCCCCAGGGGATGCTGGGACATGCCGGCCATTTCTGGGAGCGGCACGGAGGGACGCAGGCAGAGTGGGCAGGGAGCCACCTTAGTGCTGCTGGCACATCTCTGCACACCCATGGGGGGAAGGGAGCAGAGGGCCTCCATGTGCTGCCTGGGGTAGGGGCAGAGCACAGAGCTGCCTCCCCTCCCGGGTCTATTACAGGAGTGGGTGGGTGGGGTCTTTTGGCCTGCAAGGTGCAGCAGGTCGGACTAGATGATCACACTGGTCCCTTCTGACCTTAAAGGCTCTGAGTCTAAAAGGGAGAGGGAAGTAAAGAATTTTTTTATTAAAAATCAACCAAACTGTAATACCAGGATAACTCCAACAGCTCATTGTATAGTCCTGCCCCTTTCTTCCTCCATTGTGTGTTGAATGACCTGCAGGACATTGATTTGGGAATTGAACCCAGGTCAACTGTTTAGAAAGCAGCGATGCTCACCACTATACCACCAATGCATCTGACAAAAGTGTCCCTTATGCTTGCCCAATGAGGCTAGAGCAGCATTGAGGCGCTTTTCTGCCTGTTAAAATGTACTGGATGCTCATCACTAAAAAAACACCTCCATCTTCACTTGGGTTTGAACCATCAGCCTTTCAATTAGCCAGCAAAGTTGTTAATCACAGGGTATGTCTACACTACGGCATTATTCCAATTTTACAGAAACTGTTTTTTGGAAACAGATTGTATAAAGTCGAGTGCACGCGGCCACACTAAGCCCATTAATTCAGCTGTGTGCGTCCATGTACCAAGGCTAGTATCGATTTCCAGAGCGTTGCACTGTGGGTAGCTATCCCGTAGCTATCCCATAGTTCCCGCAGTCTCCCCCGCCCATTGGAATTCTGGGTTGAGATCCCAATGCCTGATGGGGCAAAAACAGTGTTGTGGGTGATTCTGGGTAAATGTCGTCACTCTATCCTCCCTCCGTGAAAGCAACGGCAGACAATCGTTTCGCGCCCCTTTCCCTGGATTGCCCAGGCAGACGCCATAGCACGGCAACCATGGAGCCCGTTCAACCTTTTTTCACTGTCACCGTATGTCTACTGGATGGTGCTGACAGACGCGGTACTGCAGCGCTACACAGCAGCATCCCCTTGCCTTTTGCAAGTTAGCAAAGATGGTTACCAGCCATACCGTCCCGTCTGCTGCTTTGCAAGTTGACAATGACAGTTGCCAGTTATACTGTACCATTTTCTGCTGTCATGGGTGCTCCTGGCCAGCCTCGGTGAGGTCGGCTGGGGGCGCATGGACAAAAATGGGAATGACTACCCCGGTCATTCCCTTCCTTAAGTTTTGTCTAAAGGGAGAGTCAGTCCTGTCTAGACTATCAGGCAAGCCTACTAAAGAACCAGAGAGGCAAACGGCTGCTCCAGGTCAGAGCCCCAGACATCCCACAGAAATGATGAGCTGCATGCCATTCTAGGGAGTGCCCCTGCAACAACCCCACCCATTGCTTCCCTCCTCACCCACCCCTCCGGGGCTACCGTGGCAGTTATCCCCCATTTGTGTGACAGAGTAATAAAGAATGCAGGAATTTGAAACAACACTGACTTTATTGCCTCTGCAAGTAGAGCTCAAAGGGGGGAGGGGAGGGCAGCCTCCAGCTGCTATGATATTCCAGGCAGGACTGAATCTCCATTAGACAAAGTTTAAAGAAGAGTCATTCCCATTTTTGCCCAGGCACCCCCTGCCGACCTCACCGAGGCCAGCCAGGAGCACTCATGGGACGACGATGACAGATACCAGTCCTACTGTACCGTCTGCCGTCCGCAAGGGAAGGGAAGGGAAGGGGATGCTACTGTGTAGCGCTGCAGCACCACATGTGCCAGCAGCATCCAGTAGACATACGGTGACATTGAAAAAAGGCGAGAAATGATTTTTTTCCCTTTGCTTTCACGGGGGAGGGAGGAATGACATGTACCCTGAACCACCCATGACAATGTTTTTGACCCTTCAGGCTTTGGGAACTCAGCCAAGAATTCAAATGGTTTTTGGAGAGTGCGGGAACTTTGGGATAGCTACAGACATCAGTCGCCCCTCCCTCCATGAGCGTCCATTTCATTCTTTAGCTTTCTGCTACGCTTTTCTCAGCTCCTTAAGTTTCAGCACTGTGTCGAGTCCCTGTTGTGGCCTCTGTCTATCATGGCCTTGGAGGTGTTTTCAAATGCTTTGGCATTTTGTCTTTTGGAACGGAGTTCTGATAGAATAGATTAATCTCCCCATAGAGAGATCAGCTTCAGTATCTCCCGTACGGTCCATGCTGGAGCTCTTTTTGGATTCTGGGACTGCATGGTCACCTGTGCTGATCGGCGCTCCACGCTGGGCAAACAGGAAATGAAATTCAAAAGTTCACGGGGCTTTTCCTGTCAACCTGGCCAGTGCATCCGAGTTCAGATTGCTGTCCAGAGCGGTCACAATGGTGCACTGTGGGATAGCGCCCGGAGGCCAATACCATTGAATTGCGGCCACACTAACCCTAATCAGACATGGCAATGCCGATTTCAGCGCTACTCCCCTCGTCGGGGAGGAGTACAGATACCGGTATTAAGAGCCCTTTATATTGATATAAAGGGCTTCGCTGTGTGGACGGGTGCAGAGTTAATGCGATTTAACGCTGCTCAATTCGATATAAACTCGTAGTGTTGAGCACAGGGCCGGCTTTAGGCCGATTTGCCCGATTCCCCTGAATTGGGCCCCGCGCCTGAGAGGGCCCCGCGCCGGCAGCGTCTCCCGGAAGCAGCAGCTGTTGTTGCTAGGCAACGAGAGACCCTGGCCGGCTGAGGGCTGAGGCAGAGGCAGCCGCCTGGGTGTTGCAGGTCAGGAGGGGGAGGAGGAGGAGGCACATGTGCTTTGCAGCCCTCCTTCCTCCCCACCCCAGCACTCACCTGGAGGAGACGCCGAGGGAGCTTCCGGCCCGGTGGGAGACAGGAATCTCTGCCGTGCACCTCACTCACCTGAGCAGCTGCTGGGGCTTCCAGCCGTGAGTGTCTGACCCTGTGATTCCCCGGAGGGTTGTAATATTGGGCTGGTGTTGTGGTTTTCGTGGTGTTGCTGTTTGAGGGTGAGTTGGTGCCTGCCTGTGTCTGGTTCAAAACTAAAGCCGGGATCCTGTAACCCAGGAAAAAAGCCCCGAGCCGGTACTTAGTGCTGTGAACTCCAGGTGAGAGAGAGAGGGAGGTTTGAGGAGGAAACCAAATACATCAAGAGGGGAGAATGCGAAAGGTCTGCAACAGGCAGGCTGAGACTTCTCTCCCCCGCGCCCCCCTCCGGCAAGAGGGGAAACTGAGGCACGGAGTGATCTGATTCCCCTCTCCAAATTATTTTTGGACGGAGGCTCCTATCCAGACCAGTTCCCTCCCATCAACTCTGCTTTCCCTGCTGCAAGATCTCTGTAGGGGCTGAATATTTCCATAAAACTATGGCTCCTTTGTTTGCCCTACAACAATAAATTAGACCAGCTTTCGGGGGAGGGGGGCTATTCCCCTCCCCCAAAGCTGTGGGGATATTAAGGTTTTTTGAGGGGGGGGCATGATAATATTCCAGATCAATCAAATGCCCAGCTCAGCTTTCTAGCCATCCAGCAGCTCTAGGGCAGGGAAGGAAGGTGCTCTTGGTGCAGAGTGGTTGCAAAACAGGGGTGAATTTAGCGGGGGGGGTCGGGTTGAAATCCCGCCTGATGCAGCCATACAGAATCGCTGGCAGCGCTGGGAGAGGCCAGGAGTGGAAGCAGGTGGCCTGGGGGTGGGGGGACATTTGCCCTCAGTCCTGGGCTCTGGGATGGACTAGGCTGGGTGGTGGGTTCAGTCTAGTCTTCCAGCCTGTTGCTCTCACTGAGGTTTGTGGTTTTCATCTGGCTCCACCGAAAAGATCAAGCAAGCCCAGTAGAAAAGGGGGGTGAGAGAGGCGGGAAAGGGTGTGTAATGGGTTAAAGTGACCCGTCAACGAAAGAGTAAAACCAGAGTTTGACTGGGTTTCCCCCCAGCCACCACTCCTGCAAACACTGGGCAAGGGGCAGCCCCAGTCCCCACCGAGGCTAGGGTGAGGGGCAGCAGAGGAGGAAGGAAGCCACATGTGATGGCAGTCCCCTCCCCTCCCCCTCCCAGCACCCACCACCCCCTCTCCGGCCCCCAAACTCTGTCCCAGAGCCTGCACCCAGCCCTCCGCACTCCCTCCCAGAGCCTGCACCCCTCCACCCTTCCTGCACCCCACCTGTGCCCCAGCCCAGAGCCTGCACGAAGCACCCAAACTCTGTCCCACTCAGCCTGGGCAAAGCTCTCCTCCGTCTGGCTCCCAGCCCCTCTCCAAGGGTTGCAGCTGTCTGGAGGTGCTGCCTTCCAAACCTTCCTCAATCACACCTCATTCATTCAACAGGGCAACTGATTACAAAGTGGGGGGAAGATCTTATTCTACTCCAAGCAAAAAGACATTTTTCTTTTACCTTAATTACACTACCTTTAGGGCCTGCTATAACATATTACCAAGGTTCAATACAAAGTCATATAAAAGTTATACAAAAATGCATAATGCAGAGATTTATCTACAACTGCATTGATTGACTTCTGTGTGCAGTAATATAGTGACCCCTGGGGCTTTGAATGAGGCTTTATACTTGGGGGGAAGGGTGAGGGGGTAAGTGGCGAGTGGGCAAAGAGGCGAGCAGTGAGCCAGCAGGGATTCTAGGGGCGGGCATGGGGGTTTCTGGCAGGGGAGGGAGAAGGTGAAAGGAGGCGAGTGGTGGGGGGGCACTGACTAGGAGGGATGCAGCAAGCCAGCGGGGGGGGGCTAGGGGGTGAAGAGAGGTGTGATGGTGGGGCTGAGCAGGGAGGGGACAGGTCCTATTTTACTGCTGTGATCTGGTCACCCCATGTGTGCCGTTTCTTCCTCCCTCCGCCCCCGAACCTTGTTTCGATGGGGCGGAGCTGGGGAAGGAGGGTTTGTTTCCACAGAGCCGGGCGGCGCTGGGGGGGGGGGCGGGGAAGGAGGGGGCAATTTTATATTAATAAGGAAATAATTTATAAATTTTAATAAAATAAACATTAGTGAAGAAAATCAGTTGTACAACTATCAAAACAAATTATTTTCCTGATATGAAAGTGCAAATCAGCTAATTAATATATGATGCAATGTATGTCATAGATAATTTTGTTATTATTTATATAGTCATGGAAAGTAAATAATACATGGAAGAAATGAAAGGGTTTTTTTAAAGGTTTTTTTTGTTTTAGTCGTCCCTGCCGTGGCCCCATCGAAACTGTTCGAATTGGGCCCCGCACTTCCTGAAGCCGCCCTGACAATGAGGCTAATCATCTAGTGGAACAAGCTCCGCAAGGGACGTGGTTAATTCCCCATCACTGCTCTGTGTAAATGAAGACCGCAGCTCTTGCTGCAAGACACGTGGTGTGTGGGTGTCCCTGTTCCCCTTCAGAACCCCTGGTACATGGTGCTTCCCTCCTCCCAGTTCAAGATCCCCATCATGTGGGTGCTCCCATCCAGGATCTCTGGTGGGTGTCTCTGCCCCCCACCCCAGGAACTAGGTCCAGTGTGTGGTTTCCCCTCTCTGCCCCCATCTGGGATCTGTGGGTGTCTCTGTTCCCCTTTTCAAGATCTGTGTCGCACGGGGGCGTCCCTTCCCCCAAGTCAGACTCCCCAGCGTGTGGGTGCTCCCATCCCCCCCTCCAGTCTCTGCGGGGGTGTCTGTATAAAAAGAGACTGTGTCTCACTGTCTTGCCCAGGCTACGCTGCAGGGGCCATTCACAGGTGCGACCCCACTACTGACTGGCATGGGAGTTTTGACCTGCTCTGTTTCCAACCTGGGCTGGTTCACCCCTCCTTAGGCAACCTGGGGACCCCAAGCTTCCCTGGGATCACCATATTGATGCCAAACTTAGTGTGAACACCCGATCGGCACAGCCCCCTGCAGCCTAGAACTCCTAAGCTCAAGCAATCCACTGGCCTCAGCCTCCCCCAGACCTGGGATCACAGGCACCAGCCACGGGACCCAGCTGGTTACAGGGTCTCCCGCTTCCAACTTCAGGCTTCAGCCTGGGAGCTCTGCGCTCAGAGCGGGTGGAAGTGGAGCCTGGAACTGAGCTGATGCGCTGAGGGTTATTTGCACTGCGCGCTTCACATGGAGGTTAAAACACGGGGCACAGATCTTTGAGCACAACCCTCGTCCTGAGGAATGGGTGAGTGGGGGGGGGGCTGCATAAAGAGAAACCGGCTCTCCCTGGCGGGGCTGCAGCAGCTCTTCACAGGGGCAGTCCTATGGCCAATCAGTACCAGAGTTTTGAAAGCCTCCTTTTACTGGACTGACCTGGCTCCCCTCTCTCTAGGGGGACTGGCGACCCCAAACTTCCCAGAAACCAGCATAGCGAGGCCAACCTAAGCACCAAGCGTTACACGCAGGAGCCTTCATGCCTCGCGTGTTCAGCTCCCTCCCAGCGCCAGCTTTAAACTCCGCTGCTCAGTTCTAAGCGTTGGCCACACGGGGGCAGCCTGGAGCTCAGCCAATGCCTCCCGTTGCTGGTTGCGTTTCCCGCTCCTCGTGGCAGGTTCACACCAGGCAGATCTCTGAACCGGAGCCGAACCGTTCCCCAAACCCAGCGCTTTAGCAGCAGCTTTGCTAGGAAAGCGCTGACGTCCCCAAGTAACGTAAGAGCCAGAGCGCTGTGTCCAGGATCTTCTATCGGGCCCCTCACCATGGTGTCTGTCAGGCGCAAGGAGAAACCAGGGAAATGTTTTCATGGAGTTTAAGGGCAGAAGGAGCCATTAGCTCAGCTAGTCTGACCCCTGAATAACACAGAATTACACCATGACACACACTGATCCCACAGACCTTAGACAGATCAAAGCGTCTCAGCCCTCAGGACGGAGGCTAAACTGGGTGCCAGAGGCAGCGAACAAGGGGCCCCCAAGGCAATGGCAGGGAGCTGACGAGGTGAAATATGCCCAGATGATCCCAGCAGGCGACCCACCCCCATGCTGCAGAGGTGGGAGTCCCTGTTCCTCCTGCCCTTAAGAATCTGTGGTGGTAAGTGGGTCCCCCCAGTTCCCCAGATAAGAATCCTCCATGGGATTTCCCTGGCTTCACCTCCAGATAAGAACATTGTGTGGAGGGGGTGGGAGGCAGGTTGTCTGGCAGATCTGTAAAGGGGGACTGTGTCTCCCTGTCTGGCCCAGGCTCCTGGGAGGAAGTGATCTCAGTGTGTCTGGCTGTCTCCATTCTTCCCGCCCATAAGAATCCCTGGTGTGTGGGTGCACCCTAGACCATTAAGGATCTCTGGTGGGTGGGTGTCTCTCCCGCTAGTCAGGATCTCTGGGGCGTGGCTGTATAAAAAGAGACTTTGACTCACCCAGGCTGGGCTGCCATCATGGAACAGACCAGGTCCTTCTGTGGAGGGTTTGCGTCCCTCCAAGGACGTGATCTCAGTGTGTGTGGGTGTCCCTGTCCCTTCAACCCTTAACAATCCCTGGTGCGTGGGTGCGCTGGGCCCCATTACAATCCCCTCTGTCTTACCCCCCATGAGGGATCCGGTGGATGTGGGTGTTCTCCATGCTACTGGGGGTGTCTGGTGCCCCTGTCCCTCCTGGTTAATGGAGTGTGTGGGTGTCCCCCAGCTCGTTAAGGATCCGTGTTGTGTGGATGCCCCCGTTCTTCTCATTAAGAATGGTGCAACGGAGCATATGGGTGTGTCCCCCACCCCATGAACTAGCTCGCGTGTGTGGTTCCCCTGCCCCCATCCAGGCTCTGTGGTGTGTGGGTGTCGCTGTTCCTCTTTTCAAGTGTTGCAGAGGGGTGTCCCTCCCCCCACGTCAGAATCCCCAGCGTGTGGGTGCTCCCATCCCCCCAGCCAGGCTCTGCGGGGGGTGTCTGTATAAGAAGAGACTGTGTCTCACTGTCTTGCCCAGGCTACACTGCAGGGGCTATTCACAGGAGCGATCCCACTACTGATCAGCACAGGAGTTTTGACCTGCTCCGTTTCTGACCTGGGCCGGTTCACCCCTTCTTAGGCAACCTGGGGACCCCAAGTTTCCCCAGGATCACCATATTGATGCTGAACTTAGTGTCGACACCTGATCAGCACAGCCCCCTGCAGCCCAGAACTCCTGAGCTCAAGTGATCCGCCAGCCTCAGCCTCCCCAGGCGCTGGGATCACAGGCACCAGCCACAGAGCCCGGCTTGTATTATAGCCTGGCAGCTGGAGCTTTAAACTCTGCTTGTGAGCTCTGTGCCTGGGCCAGACGGGGACAGCCTGGAACTGGGAAATGCTCCTGCTTCCCCCGCCCCCGTCTCATGTCGAGCTGCAGGCGCCGCTGTCCTCCCAGGTAAGATCCCGGATGTTTCAGTGCCCCCCATCCCCCGCCCAGGTGTCCGGGTACCTCTGCCCCCCATACAGAATCCTGGATGTGTGGGTGTCCGTCCCTCTGCAGAGGATCCCGGAGTGTGGATGCCCTTGTCCCCCCCTACAACATCCTGGGTGTGTGGGTGCCACTCTCCCTCCCAGTAGATCTCTGGTGGGTGGATCCCCAGGGTGTGAGTGCTCCCATCCCCCGATACAGGCTGGGGGGGGGGGGGTATAACTGGCTCTCCCTGTCCTGCCCAGGCGGTGCTACAGCAGCTGTTCACAGGGGCAGCAACCCCACTGTCAACCTGCAGCTTTAACCTGCTCCAGGGGTGACTTGCTTCCCCCTCCTTTGGGAGCCCAGGGACCCCGAACTTCCCAGAGTCACCTAATTGATGCTGAGCTGAGCTGTCCCTTGTGCAAAGCAGGAGGCCAAATTCCAGGGAAACAATGGACAAGCAGGGGGCCCTGGGCACATCCAGCCCTGGCTGTGAGATGTTCCCTCCCCTCTTTCTTTATGCCCCTGTTGTTATTTCATGGATTGTCTGGGATGGGGGAAAAGCTGAGTTCACTCCAGCTGGAGGGGGAAGAACCCTGAAAATCTCAGGCCCCAACCCCTGCTACGAGGATCACTGAGGTGCTGGGAATCTGCATGGGAAAGGGATGGTGTGAATTGTCAAGGTGGGGAATGAATAACAATCTACAACAAGATCCATCTCATTAATCACTGACAAGGCTAATCCTGCCGCAGATAGAAGGGAAACTGGGAGTGATTCTTTGCTGCTCAGCCATGGAAACAGTGACCCAATTGCACCACAGTGAATGTGCTGGGGAAAGCTGGACTTCACAGGCAGGTGGCAATAGCAGACCCTAGAAACACCTGGAGCTCCCCACAGCACTTCTGCCACCGGGGTCAGCTGTTGAGCGACTCACAGCGCCCCTCCCCTCCCATTACATTCCAGGAGGGGGTGGCAGCACCCCCCACCCAATGCAGGGGAGAGGGCTGAGTGTATCTCTGCACCCTGAGCCCAGGGCACCCACTCTCTCTGCCCCACACATAGAATCTGGCCCTGCTGCAAAGTGACCCCTAAGAACCAGCAACTTCCAGGACAGCAGATTTGGCCTCAGAGCAGGGAATGTGTCCCTCATGCTGCTTTTAGGCCACTAGGTGCTCTGGAAACAGGAGGGCTCTGAATGTAACCTATGGCACAAATGGCCCAGCGGGGGATATAGCTCAGTTGTAGTGCACATGCTTTGCATGTATGAGGTCCTGGGTTCAATCTCCAGGTTCTTTTCACCCTGCTGCTTTGCTCCTGCCCTGCAGGAGTTTTAATCCTGCTCAGTGAGGGGCAAGTGCCAATTGCATGGAAGGTCTGGGGGGGGTTTCTGCTCCTAAATCTCCTCTGCACATTTAAGATTCCCACCTGCTGTGCTGCTTGGGACAAGGGTAGATGAGAAGGGCAAATCCTCCAGCACTGGAGGGAAAGGTCCCATCTGCAAAGACTAGACTTATTTCTTGTCTGGGCCCAATCTTTTCACCTGCTATAGCCCTTGTTCCAGCTCAGGTGGTAGCTAGGGGATGTCTCATGACTGCAGCATGTTTGTTCAGTTCCACCCTCTTATAGAGCTTTGGTACAAGGCAGGAATCTTTTGTCTCTCTCCTGGGGAAAAGCCCCAGGTTTAAGATGGATTCCTGTACCAGGTGACATGGTCACATGTCCCGTGAGACACCCCCACCCCCCAAGCCTTCATTCTTCCTGGCCTGACTCACAGATGGTGCAGGACAGAGCCATCTCCAATCAATTGTCCTGGTTAATGGGAGCCATCAAGAGTCCAAACCACTATTAATGGCCCACACTTTGCATGATTACAACAGGACCGCAGAGTTATAGTTCATATTTCTAGTTTCAGATACAAGAATGATCAGTTCATACAAATAGGATGAACACACACAGTAGATTATAAGCTTTGTAATGATACCTTACAAGAGACCTTTTGCATGAAGCATAGTCCAGTCACTTTATATTCACACTCATTAGCATATTTTCATAAAAACCTATGGAGTGCAACGTCACAGCAGGGAAAGGGTTTTACTGCAACACCTGGGAGCAGCTGAGTTGCATGTTCAGGCTGTGGTATGAGTTCCTTCACGTTTCTCGTAAGCACACAGGGACCTTCGCGGGTGCTCTCGATACAGGAATGGCCCAGATATGATAAAGTGATGGGAATTGCATTTTCCTTTTTTATTTCTGTATTTCCAATGACATTTCTGTTTGTGATTTCATTTTGCTTTGTATAACTGTGTTTTCTCTTGGATTTGATATTTAACAAAAAAAAGAATACGGCCTCAGGGCTCCAGATGGAGGAGCAGGCTGGGGCTAGGACTGCTAAGAGAGCGAGAGTAGCAGGTTTTCTGTATAGTTTCCTGCCCTCATTTTTCTTGACTAGTTTCTCTTCTGTATAAAATTTGCTTTTTGTAGAGTGTGAGCCTGGCTAGCTCAGTTGGCAGCGCATCAGCCTTCTAATTTGAGGATCCAGGGTTCAAGTCCCTGGTGAGGCAAAGAAACACTTTCCCCCTGTGACATACCCAAAGAGTTTTAGAAGGACTCTCCTTGACTTTAGTTTTTCCTTTTCAGGACATGGCCTTTCCTAGGAAGGGCCCTTTACTGCCTGGGACTGAAGGTGCTACTGCCTCACCTGTCCACTGGCCTCACAGTCTGGAGGAAGAAAGGCCTCTGGGCCTGCAGCAAAGTGCTGGGTGCTGACTTTTTGAGCAAATGCAGGGCTGGTCACAGAGGCATGTTCCCACTGAGTCCTCCCTGCCAGAAAAAATTGTCCCCACAGACAGGGGCGGCTCCAGGCCCCGGCACGCCAAGCGCTTGCTTGGGACAACAAGCCACTGGGGGCGCTCTGCCGGTCACCGCAAGGGCGGCAGGCAGGCTGCCTTCGGCGGCGTGCCTGTGAAGGGTCCGCTGGTCCTGCGACTTCGGTGACCTCCCGCAGGCAAGCTGCCGAAGGCAACCTGCCTGCCGTGCTTGGGGTGGCAAAATGCCTAGAGCCGCCCCTGCCCACAGAGTCCTCCCTGCTGGAAGTCTACAGTAATCAACAGGTGCTCTGCTGGTCCCATGGTGTAAGGGCCAGCACTCAGGACTTTGAATCCTGCAATCTGAGTTGAAGTCTCAGTGGAATCTGAGAACAATTCCTGTGCCACAAACCCTGCTGGGTCTTCCAAAGCTCTGTCTTGCTTTCTCAAAGGCCACGAAAACCTCTACAAAAGGTTTTTTTCTCCTGCTGATAATAGCTCACCTTAACTGATCACTCTCGTTATAGTGTGTATGGCAACACCCAATTTTTCATGTCCTCTCTGAGTGTGTGTGTGTGTATTTTCCGGCTGTATTTTCCGCTGCATGCATCCAGTGAAGTTGGTTTTAGCCCAGGAAAGCTTATGCTCAAATAAATTTGTTAGTTTCTAAGGTGCCACAAGAACTCCTTGTTCTTTTTGCAGATAAATTAATGGAGGTTAAGTCCATGAATGGCTATTAGCCAGGATGGGTAAGGAATGGTGTCCCTAACCTCTGTTTGTCAGAGGGTAGAGATGGATGGCAGGAGAGAGATCACTTGCTCATTACCTGTTAGATTCAGTCCCTCTGGGACACCTAGCATTGGCCACTGTTGGCAGATAGGATGTGAGGTTGGATGGACCTTTACTATGTGGGAATCAGGAAAATTATTAGAGAAAAAAAAGTATTGATAGCCCTAGAGGTGTTTATGTTGTTGATCTCCCTTGCAGATTCTCTGATGACTAACATGGGCTAAGTGCCCACAGAAGGTTTTCCCGCACTCAGTGCATTTATAGGGTCTCCCACCGGTGTGGATTCTCTGATGTTTAGAAAGGCTTAAGCTGCGAGTGAAGTTTTTCCCGCACTCACTGCATTCATAGGGCCTCTTCCCTGTGTGGATTCTCTGATGCCTAATAAGGTCTGAGCTGGTAATAAAGGTTTTCCCACACTCACTGCATTCATAGGGCCTCTCCCCTGTGTGGATTCTCTGATGTGTAATAAGGTGTGAGCTGCGACTGAATTTTCCCCCACATTCACTGCATTCATAGGGCCTCTCCCCTGTGTGGATTCTCCGATGTTGATAAAGGCCTGAGCTGCAAGTGAAGCATTTTCCACACTCACTGCATTCATAGGGCCTCTCCCCTGTGTGGATTCTCTGATGTTGAGAAAGGCCTGAGCTCCTAGTGAAGCATTTACCACATTCACTGCATTCATAGGGCCTCTCCCCTGTGTGGATTCTCTGATGTTGAGAAAGGGCTGAGCTGTCAGTGAAGCATTTTCCACACTCACTGCATTCATAGGGCCTCTCCCCTGTGTGGATTCTCCGATGTTGATAAAGGCCTGAGCTGCAAGTGAAGCATTTTCCACACTCACTGCATTCATAGGGCCTCTTCCCTGTGTGGATTCTCTGGTGTCTAATAAGGACTGAGCTGCGTGTGAATTTTCCCCCACATTCACTGCATTCATAGGGCCTCTCCCCTGTGTGGATTCTCTGATGTTGAGAAAGGGCTGAGCTGCTAGGGAAGCATTTTCCAAACTCAGTGCATTCATAGGGCCTCTTCCCTGTGTGGATTCTGTGATGCTTTATAAGGATGGAGTAATCACATACGTTTTCCCCAAACTCAGTGCATGTATTTTTTCTCTTTCTGCTGAGGATTTCCTGTTGTGTTGTGGTTTCCTTGAGGTCCTTCTGAGTTTCCTGACAGGAAATACATTTACCCACTTTCTCCCCTGGCTGGTTTCCCTGCTCTCCTTCTGGTCTGTGCTGAATGTCATAGGATTTTTCCTGCTTATGACTCCAGGACACATTCCTTTTCGATCTTTGTGATAATGCTCTGTGTTTATCCACTTGCTCAACATTTTCCTGCTGAGAATTCTCCTCCTCTTTCTCACATACCATTGCGTCACCTGCTGTGATAGAGACAGAAACCTCAAACAGGGATGGAAAGGGGAAGGCCAAACCAATACAAGTACTGGAGAGAGGTCAAATAAAAATCAGGAACTGAACTCCCCCAAGTTCTTCCCCAAACAGGAGAGAGGAGGGGATCAATTCAAGCTTCACATCCCATCCAAATTCACAGGGGGAAGGGAGGAAGCTACTGCCTGGTGTCTGCTAGGGTCTACAGGAAGCCATGAGCTATATTTACCCTAAGGATACGACCCCTGCTAGGGACAATATTGAACTGAGAGACCTTCCAAGGGCATTGTAGGGCATCCCAGATGTTTCCTTCAGGAACTTACAGATTCTCAGTTGGTTTAATATTGCCTCACCTGTGCAGGGAGCTCTCAGGATCTCTCTTTCCTCTGAACCTTGGAGGTCTGGGACCCATGGCTCTTCCCCTTGTTCCAGCTGGGAGATCACATCAGGTTGGGAAATTGGAAACCCTGCTCAGATGAAAGAAAACAAAGGAGGTCACTTGATTTCATAACTTTGTCATAAAAAACATTCTATTAATTTAACTTCAGTGCTTAGTGTGACGGGTGTGCCTGGGGCAGTCCATACTGAAAATGCCAGGGTCAGGGCAGGATGAAAAAGGGAGAGCAGATGCTCCCAAAACTGGTGGTTAACACTGAAGTTAAACTCAACGACCAGTCACAAACTGTGCTTCTGATCCCACACACGGGTTATCGAGAAGCTGAAAAAAGAAATCACACGGCCCCCTTTATTGCATTCCAGTTCTCCGACTCCCAATCAGCACTTAGGTCCAGTACAGTGAGAGGTTATTTAAAAACTCTGCTCATATACAAAATGTTTTTCTGACCCCAAAAGGTCAGCCACATTACAAGATCACTATAGGTTTGGATCTTACCCAAAAGACCACACTGCCAGCCAATCCTTTAGCATGGAAAGACAAGACAGGACACGACACAGAAAAAGTTGTTAAATGGAAAAGCAGTGAGATGCATTCCAAAATCTATATATCAGGTTATTAGCAGTATTGTTGAGCTGCTGGCTTGAAAGTCCGTCTGGAACACATCCACAAGTTCGATGGGTCTTTCAGTCCTTTGTTCCAGGCTTCAATTTGTAGAGAAGTTGCTCCAGAGGTAGGAAGAGGGATTGAAGACAAAATGGAGATGATGCAGCTGCCCTTTATATTCCCTTTGCCATGTGGCTTGTACTTCCTGTGTCCCAAACACAAGCTTCACAGCACAGGGCATGGAAAAGCCTCGGAAGTCTCAGCACACCGACATACCCCTGCATGTCTTGCTGACTCAATAGGTTTATGCCCTTGATCAGGGATGGGCAAATTACGGCCCACGGGCCACATCCAGCCGACAGGACCATCCTGCCCAGTGCCTGAGCTCCTGGCTGGGGAGGCTAGCCCCTCCCCCACAGCCACGCCACCGTGCGGGCAGCGCTCCTGCTGCGCAGTGTGTCTGGCTCTGCGTGGCCCACGTGGCTGCCAGACACGCTGCTCTGAGCAGCATGGTAAGGGGGTCGGGGGGTTAGATAAGGGGCAGGGAGTCCCAGGGGGCAGTCAGGGGACAGTTGGATGGGGTGGTGGTTGTGGGGGGACGGGGGCTGGATAGGTGTGGGAGTCCCAAGGGTCTGTCAGTGGGCAGGGGGGTGGATAGAGGTCAGGGCAGTCAGGGACAGGTAGCAGCGGGGTTGGGTAGGGGGTGGGGTCCTGGATATGAACCCATATCCACACCCCCGCCCCCTGACAGACCCCGGGACTCCTACGCCTATCCAACCCCCCAGTTCCCCATCCCCTGACCCCCCGCCCAACCGTCCCCTGCTCCCTGTCCCCTGACTGCCCCCCAGGGCTCTCTGCCCCTTATCCAACCCCCTGGCCCTGGCCCCCTTACCACAGCCACGCGGCCTGCTGCAGCTAGACACGGGGTCCCTCAGGAGTGCGCAGACCAGCCCCCTTACCATGCCACTCAGAACAGTAGGAGCTCGCAGCCCCACCTCTGCAGCACTGCCCAGGAGGGGTGGGCCAGAGCGCTGGCGGCGCGGCATGTTGAGGCTGCAGTGGGACAGCAGGGGCGAGGGGACAGCAGGGGAGAGGAGGGGACGGGGGAGCCTCCCCATCCAGGAGCTCAGGGGCTGGATGTGGCCTGCGGGCCGTAGTTTACCCACCCCTGACTTACACGTTAGTTTGTAAAAAGAACAGGAGTACTTGTGGCACCTTAGAGACTAACAAATTTATTTGTGGTTTATCTGCATTTCTTTTGTAAACAATTCTGACTTTTATGACTTGTTACCTGTAGTCACTTAAAATCTTTTTTTTTGGTAATTAACAATCTTGTTTTATTGTTTTATCCAACTAGCGTGTTTGGATTAAAGTGTGTTGGAAACTGCATTTGGGATGTAGCGGGGTGGACCCCCGCTCCTGCTCTGAAGGGTTAAAAACAGCCCTGGGAGGGGGCTGTGGCTGGAGAAAGCAGCTTTTAGGCTGGGCTGATTGGGGGAAGTGGCTGCAGCTGGGGCCACGCCCCAAACAGACTCAGCTGCCCTATAAAGGCAGAGAAGCCAGGGGCAGATAGAGTCTCTCTCTGTTTGTAGAGGGAGATGGGCCTGGCGGCAGGGAGCTGGACACAGGGTACCTGAGTGGAGCAGGGCTGGGGAAAGGCAGAGGAGCTGGGGAGCTCCAGCCTGGAAAGCCCCAGGCTGCGGCCTAGCAGAAGGCAATAGGTACTGGGGGGCTGCAGAGGGCAGCCCAGCGGTAGGCAAAGGCAGCAGGTCCAAACCCTCCTTGCCAGTGATGAGTGGCTGATACTGCAGCCTGCCCCAGGGTGTGGGGCTAGACGATGACTGGCCTTATACTGAGCCGAGGCGGGAATAGTGGGTGGGAGTTCCCTGGGGAGGGGAGACCCTAAGACTGAGGGGTTACTGTCAGAGGGCAGCACCCCAGGTAAAAGGGGCACCAGGTCCAGGGAGGGACACGGGGGGCCAGAGGACAGGCGGATCACCGGCCTGCAGAGGGTGCGCTGGAGCTGGAATGAGCTAATTCCCAGAAGTCACCAGCAGGGGGTGCCGCAGGGGTGAGTCCACTCATCTACATGGGATAACAAGGCTGGTGCATGTCATTTTCCACTGATGAAATGACAGACGTCATATGAGCTTGCCTTGTTCAGTGGTGTGCTGGACAGGGAAAGATGCACCTTTCTGGGGGAAGTCTGGGAACAGAGACTTTTCTGGGGTTTTCCTGTGCTGCACTGTAACTCCTGAGTCGCTGACTAGCAGCACTAAATACTGTGTAGCTGGGAGCGAGTTACATGCTGGAGACTGTGTGATAACTGCCCAGGAGCGGCTGCTCTCACAGTAAATCAGTGTAAAAGTCACCCCAGCTTGGGAAACTGAGGGGACACAGCTGTTCAACACTCCAGATTGCACTGTGGTTAATGTCACAGACACTCAATTTCAAAGAGGCTCCCAAAACACACAAAGTAAATCCATGTCCCAGAAATCCAAGACTCCAGAGAGAGGGCAAGTCTCCCTGCCACTGCTTCTTGCTGACGGAGAGGTCCAGAGACAATGAGAGAGTCCTGGGGAAGCTGGGGACAGTAACCATGGGCTGGTGGGGTTCAGTGGAGAAAGGGAACAGGAAGGGCAGGGACAGTACTGAATGCAGGATCTCAGCAGTACTAGATGTCAGGATAGCACATAGTGCAGCCCATTGGAAAACATAATCCCAACTAGACATATAAAATGATGAGGTCTAAATTAGCTGTTTCCACTCAAGAGAGAGATCTTGGAGTCATGGATAGTTCTCTGAAAACATCCACGCAATGTGCAGCGGCAGTCAAAAAGCGAACGGAATGTTGGGAATCATTAAGCAAGGGATAGAAAAGACAGAAAATATCATATTGCCTGTATACAAATCTATGGTGCGCCCACATCTCGAATACGGCTGTAGGAGCTGGATTTTACAATGTACTGGGAGAATTTAATGTATGATTTGATTTCATCCTGTCAGCCACCCTGTTTGAATAGCAGAAAGGAATGACAGACCAGAACAATCCTTCTGACTGATTATGGTCACCTTTTGTTTTAGCATAAGTTACACTGTCTACTATGGTTTCCTTTATGTATTACAAATTAGGCACTCTAGTTAAATCTACATGTCTTTGTTTTAATGTTTAGTAAGTAAGAGACAGGATTCACTATTGTGTCTATGTTAAGTAGATTAGAGAAACATTGAAGGCAAGGTTTCATTTGCAATGCCTTTTTGCTCGATATAAAACACTACTGTTTGTATTCTCAGTGGGTTTGTGTGAATGAGGATGTATGCATCAGGAAAAGAGAAGGTGTAAAGGCCATTGTTATAGACAGAGTCAAGGAAGAAGGAGTCAAGAGACTTAAATGACATCAAAGAATCAACAACGCGCATCCATAATGAAGGGCAGATTGATGACCCTGAGGTCAAGGCTGGCACCCCTGAGGACAATTGATTAAATCAGAACAAAGGACAGGCTGACCCTCTCAGAGGTGCACTGGAATGTTTACACCAGTTATGAAGTAACCGATCACAAACTGATACAGCAAAATCCATAGAGTTCAACAAAGGAAAAAACCCTATAAGAACCAGGGTGCTTGGCCATGGGACTTTGGGTTCATCTTGCCACACTCCCGGAGCATTGGATTGCGACCGACAAGAGCCCAGCCCCACACTCGTGCTCAATCTAACTGGCCATTAGATTGACTTCAGCTACAACAGACCAGTAACTATGGAGAGAGAGAGAGAGAGAGAGAGAGAGTGTGTGTAAAAAGCATATGGTAACTGTTATATTCTCAATAAATGCTGTGTATTTACCTTCCTCTATAAAGATCCCGTGTGCTTTGTAGGAGCATAACACTGCATGCAGATGTGGTTGCCCCATCTCAAAGAAGTTTACTTCTGCAAACAGGAGATATTTGACACTGTGCAATACTGTTCCTGTGTTCTGCAGCAGGGGAGGGTCTGTGGCAGTGTGTGGGTCCCTGGCATATTGGGGTGATGCAGAGACAGGACAGAGCAGAGGTGGCATTGTGGGGCTGGCGTGAACCATATCTCTTCATTTCCCCTTCCAAGAACTGAGGGGACGGGAATCCTTACCCAGCGAGGTCACAGTCTCATAGTTCTCCTGCATGACGTCTCTGTAGAGGGCTCTCTGAGCAGAGTCCAGCAGAGCCCACTCTTCCGTGGTGAAATACACAGCCACCTCCTCAAAGGTCACCGGCCCCTGAAAGAGCAAGGGTCCAATACTCAGTACCTGATGTCCCACTCCCACTATTTGTGGGGGAGAGAAGCCAATCAAATGCAAGCTCTGGGTGGATCACAGTCAGAGTCCCACCCCACTCAGAGCATCCTGGATACACCAGGTTAAGGGGACAAATAGAGAGTCCCTTTTCTCTCCCAGCAGATCCATCACACACCTACTAGCCACAGACCGATACAGGAGATGGAGCCCCTAGCAAGGACCAGGGAGAGCTCCCTGGTAGGAAGCCCAGCACCCTCCCCATTGTGAGGAGCTGGATATGAAGGGAGGGGAATCTCCCCTAAACCTCACTGATGGGTGCCCCCTTCATATCTCACAGCAGCCGCTGGTTAGTCGGGTCAGGCTCCAGCACTGGGAGTCTGGTCAGTTTTCCTAGCCCCGTGTAGGAGGGTTATTTTCTGTTTCACAAATTAGGGTATTTCCACCTCCTAATCTCATGGGTCTGTTCCTAGAATCTGGGCCACTCATTAAACTCCCCCCAGCAGGAATGTCACAAGCTGTCCTCCTCCCTTCCCCACCTTGTGCATTTCCTGCCCGGCTCCAAACCAGACTGTGCAAGTTTTTTTTTTTTAAAGTAATTGGAGATATACCTATCTCCTAGAACTGGAAGGGACCTTGAAAAGGTCATTGAGTCCAGCCCCCTGCCTTCACTAGCAGGACCAATTTTTGTCCCAGATCCCAAAGTGGCCCCCTCAAGGATTAAACTCACAACCCTGGGTTTAGCAGGCCAATGCTCAAACCACTGAGCTATCCCTCCCCAAATAAAATCTTCTTATCTCCAGTGTATTTGCTGTCCCTCTCCCTCCTGCAGGAACCCACCAGCATCGCCCCGATAATCCCTACCTGAACAGGCTCCTCTGCCTGTTTCTCTCCCCTGTCCCACGGGAGGATGGGATGAGCTGGAGTGAAACGTGGACGTCATTCTGCAGCGTGGGAGGGTGAGAAGGGCAGTGGTGGAGGTTTCAGAACAGGCTTTAGTTAATTTCACAGGACGATTCCCCCAGGCCTTTTCCCTGCAGACAGACATCCTAGATTCTGCCATCCTGGGAAAATGCTCAATCTCTTTATTACAGTGTGGAGCTGGCCCCTCCTGCCAGGCTAAGCCCACAGAGAGGTTTTTAACTTCCCTTCTCCCTCCCCCGATAGCATAACAAAGTCTCTGAACACAAGGCTAGAAAAGAGCAGAACCAAAGGAGTCACTGTGGGGGATTCCCTCAGACACTGACCCCACAGCAGCCACACCCCAGCAGGGGGAATATGGAGTCAAGAACCAGCTTTTCCTCTGTCTGAGCCTTTTCTTGATCACTGGAAAGTGGTTCTGCCCAGGGATGCTGCAATACATGTGTCTAGGTGGACTAATGAGTGGGAAGAGAGATTTCCAGCTCTCTTCTCCCATTGCCCCTTTCAGTCTCCCCTTCCCCTGTCCTCCCTCCCTGCCCCTCTGGCTGGGACAGTCCCATTCCTGGAGGCTTTGCTCTCCCATGGCTGGATTTTCTCCTGGCAATTGCTAATGGGAGGAGAAATGACAAGGGGCTGTTTGTGCAGAGTCACTTTCCTGCCAGGCCCCAGCACTTTCCCTGAGGTCTTTCAATAACCTGGAGTCCGTAGCTCAGAATTTGCATTAACAGGGCCCAGGGCTGCCCCAAGGGGCTAGGACCAGCTGGAGAAAGTCATCACCTGGGCCAGGCAGAGAAGCAGCTTTAATTAAGGTCACATCCCAGCACAGAGCCCCTGCTGGGGGAGCAGCGGCTGCTAAGCCTGGTCTCCCAGATCACAGTGGAGGCTGCAGCGTCTGACCCAGGAAGCTGAACCCCAATATCCTGAGCAGAGAGGGACAGAGCATTTGAGCAGCTTCCCTCCTTTAGCTCTCTGGGGAGAGCAGCTAATGAGAGCCCCTCCTCACAGGGAGAACTGCTGATCTCATTTGCCCCACTGTCCATCCGGAGTCACTCCTTGTCTTTCCATGCAGTGACTCTGGATTAACAATGGTCTCAATGAAACCAGATTTCAGAAAGAAGGAGTCCAGAATGCTTGTGGAAGAGACCATTGTGTGGCATTTGTAGCCCCCTTCCCACCCCCCAGATCTAGGACAAGGACTTGGGGGGGGGGAGAATGAATATTCCCTGCGGGGGAAGTTCCTGCAGTTTTCAAGAGGGGAGAAAAGCAAAATCTGTGATTTCACCTGACAGTGTTTGGTAAGTGGATAGAAAGTTATCAGGGCGAGTGGGCCTGGCTGGGGGCTGCCTGGCCGCGCTTGGAGCCAGGATTGTGGCACAAACTGATCCGGGAGCAGGATCAGGGTTAGCAGCAGCCCCCAGACACCCCCCAGTGCCCAGACCCCACATCCGGGGCCCCAGACACCCCCACAGCCCCAGCCAGGGTCCTGCCAGATCTTCCCTGGCCCCCAGTCCCCAGAGCCCCTGGCCAGGGCCCCAGACACCCCCAGAGCCCCCCCAGCCCCAGGGAGAGCTGGGCACTGGCGAAGGGGAGAGAAAATGGGGCACAATCGGGGGCAGGGAACTTCTCAGGGGTGGGGGTCACCTGGGGGCTGCTCGTGGCTCTAGGGAGAAAGGGGGCGGGGGGGACCCCACGGGGGGGCCAGCGGTAAATCCGAGGGGGTCTCAGCCCCCCCCTTTCTCTCCCCCCGCTCCCCGGGGGTCACCGGCTTCCCCCCCCCCCGGCCATGTCCGGGCTGCACCGACACTCCCGCTGCCCCGCCCGGGCTCCCGGCTCACAATGGAGCAGCGCGCGGCGCTCACCCAGCAGCGGATCACGCCCGCCCCCGATCTGCGCATGCCCAGAGCCGGGAGACACAAAACTCTTCTCCGGCTCCGGGAGAGGCTCCAACACTCCGCGCGAGTTCGCAGTCCGGCTCCGCCTCCCTCGCCGACGTCACTTCCTGTCCAGGGAGCGTGAGGAACTACATCTCCCAGCCTGCCCCGGGGGCGCTTCCGCCCTCCCCAGCCCAGGGAAGGGAGGTCCCCGGGGCCAGCCTGACCCGCCCCCCACCGCTCCTCCTTCCCCCCGGCCCCGCCCCCTCCCCCAGCCGGTGACTCTCAGACCCCCCCCCCGCCTGTTCCCGGGGAGCGGCAGAGCCGGGGGCTCGTGACCCCACGTGATAACCGGCCCCGAACAGCCCCCGGTCCCGACCCCGCCCGGCAGGAGCGTGTCCGCCCCACGCGAGTCCCCGGCCCGCGCCCGGCCATGGCCCCGCTGCCGCACAGGGTGGGGGGTAGGGGAGGCTGCAGTGGAGCCAGCTCAGGTCGGGTTATTGGGGGGCGGCTGGTGGGGTCCTGCTGGAGGGGGAGGGGCAGAAAAGCAACTTCTGGGGAGTTAGGTCTGGGGGGGGGCAGGGAATTTGCTGGGTGAGGAAAGGGAGGGGACAGAGTGTGACAAACCTGCTGGGACTTGTTTAACGTGGGCCTAGCTCCTCAGAACTAACACTTGGGTGTTGGGGGAGAAAATTCCCTAATTTGTGAAACAGGAAACAGACAAAGCAACCCCCTGGGTGGGGCTGGGAAAACTGACCAGACTTCCAGTGCTGAACCCTCAGCCTGCCAGCCAGGGGCTGGTGTGACATGGAAAGGGGGCACCCACCTGGGAGGTGTAGGGAAGATGTCCTGGCCCCTCACATCCAGCTGCTGGCAGTGGGGAGGGTGTTGGGTTCCTGCCATGGGGCTGGATCAGCCTCTGGCTCGTAGGGGTGTGATGGATCTGCTGGCAGAGACAAGGGGTCTCTCTTTGTTCTCTCACCGTGGTGCCCCCCGGCTTTCTCGGCAGTGTGGGGATAGGACTCTGCTGACTGTCTCTGTCTCAGAGCTTCCATTTGATTGGGTCCTTTCCTCCATGAATAGTGGGGCAGCAGGTGTTGGACTCTTGCTCTTCCAGGGGCCGGTGACCTTTGAGGAGGTGGCTGTGTATTTCTCCAGGGAAGAGGGGGGCTCTGCTGGACCCCACTCAGAGAGCCCTCTGCAGAGACGTCGTGCAGAAGAACTCTGAGAATGTGACCTCGCTGGGTAAGGATTCCCGTCCCCTCCCTTCTTAGAGGAGGAAATGAAGAGTTAAGGTTCATGGCACTCCCACAATGCCACCTCTGCTCTGCCCTGTTTCAGCATCACCCCAACATGCCAGAGAGACACACACTAGCCCTCTCCCCTCCCCGGTTACAGAGCGCTCTGGGAACAGAGCAGTGCAGCAGAAAGTCTCACGACTTCTCTGTGCTAAGATAATATTCGGGTTCGTCTCCGTCATAGCAAATAGAAGCTTCCTCCCCCCGGCCTGCTCTCCAGTGCTGAACCTCCTGCACACAGACCAGCTGAGACTCGCAGTGTTACCACCTCTTTTCCCTCAACCTGCGTTTTCCTTTTGAGTCACTGCTTCACTTACCCCTCACTGAGCCCCACAGATCACTGGAACATACGTCGCCAGGGTGCTGACAACCCCCATGGCAAGAACACGCCCTTGGGCACCTTTGCTGACACAGCCTACAACACTCAGCACAGAACTGAGGCAGAACTGGCCCCCCAAGTTTCACATGCACCTCTCTGCATAGCACAGGCACAGCTCTGCCCAGCTGCTGCAACCCATCCCTCCGTCAGCCAGTCACAGCTCCAGCTGGCCCCGTGCACACAGCTGGAGGACATGCGGATAGATGCTGGGATTCCCACCTGTGAACACAGCACAGACAGTGGCACGTTCTCTTAGTCTTTCCTCAGATCGATTATAGGTTCGTAGCTTTGAAGGCCAGATATGACTATTAGGTCATCTACTCTGATGTCCTTTATACCACAGACCATAGAATTCATCCCGTTACTGCTGCGTTGAGCTGAACACCTGAGTCCCTGTGGCAGTTTGTTAACCTTTGCACGGCCCACACAGAACCATCCTCAGTGGTTCTTGCCAGCTGCAGGGTTAAGGGTTGGGGGCAAAGTTAAGGTTGCATTGGAGGGGGGGCGTTTATATTAAACCTCTGCGAACCAGGAAATGAGAAGTTAAGTTTAGTCACCATCTATACCAGAGGTGGGCAAAGTACCCTCCTGCCTCCCTTGTTTTCTTTCCCTTGAGCGGGGTTTCCAGTTTCCAAACCCTCTGTGATCTCCCAGCTGGAAGGAGGGGAAGAGCCGTGGGTCCTGGATCTTCAGGGTTCAGAGGAAAGCGAGATCCTGAGAAGACCCTGGACAGGTGAGGAAACATGAAATCAACCCAGAAACTGTCAGTGCCTGAGAGAACCAGCTGGGATTCCCCACACAGACTCTGTGAGCTCAGGACAGTCCCCAGCAGATCTCACTCCTGGCTTCCTACAGATGGTGACTGACAGCTTGGCTGGAGCTCCCTCCCTTCCTACTGAGTGTTTGGATGGGATGTGGGCAGGGCGGGCCTTGGGGACATGGCACCCTGGGCAAACTTGCATTTTGGTGCCCCTGGCTCCCATGGGCATGGCACCCCCCTTCCCTCTGTCCCCCATGGGCTCCCCAGGCTCCTCACCCTCCCTTCCCCCCAGCCCCTGCACTGTGCCCCCGTCGCTCCAAATACCTGCTCCCCCTTCGCTCCTAACGCCTGCCCCCTCCAGCCCCTCCCAACCCCTGCCCCCTCCTGTGCCCCTAAGCCCTGCACTGTGCCCTTTCACCCCAACCCCTTCCCCTCCCTCATGTGCCCCTAAGCTCAGGACTGTGCCCCCTTCACTCATACCCCCTGTGCCTCCCTCCTGCACCCTGAACCCCTGCATGGTGCATACCCCTGCACCCCAAACCCTGCCCCTGCACCTCAACACCTGCCCCTCCTGAGCCCCCAGCCCCTGCACTGTGCCCCCTTTGCCCCAAATGCCTTCTCCCCTCCTGCACCCCTAATCCCTACACCCCCTTCAATTCTAACATCTGCCCCCGCACCCCAACCCCTGCCCCTCCTGAGCCCCCAGCCCCTGCACTGTGCCCCCTTTGCCCCAAATGCCTTCTCCGCTTCTTGCACCCCTAATCCCTACACCCCCTTCAATCCTAACTTCTGCCCCTCCTGAGCCCCCAGCCCCTGCCCCTCCTGAGCCCCAGCCCTGCACTCTGCCCCCTTTGCCCCTAACCCCTGCAGCCTCCTGCACCCAAGTGGGGAACCTGACCTAGATGCACAAAGCAGCTGGCATTGCTGCTCGCTCCCCCACTGGACTGCTGCTCCCCCACCCCATGCAGCCCTGGGGGGCTGGGAGAGGGGAGCAAGGAGCGACGTCAGGGCTCCCTGCACCCCGGTCACTTTCCCTGCAGGCTGCGTAAGGGGAGGGCAGGAGAGCAGCTGCTCCTGATGTCTCGGCTCAGCCCAGGGGGAAGTGACCTGGATGCAGGGAGCCCTGGGGTGTGGGGGTGTGTGTGTGTGTGTTGAGGGGAGTGTGTGAAGGACTGTGTGTGTGCGCCCCTGAGTGAGTGAGCGCGCTGTCTCTTTAAGAAAGCTCTCAGGGTCAGGAGCCTGAACTAGGCTTGTTCAGACACAAGCAGCTGCCGGCAGAGAGGCAGCAGCACACGCAGATTCCCCCCGTCCCGTCACCCCAGCTCAGTGGAAATCGGGTACCTGGGTTGGGGGGAGGGGATCACCCCGCCATCAATCAGCACCTCCCCCCGCAGAGCAGTCAGGAGGATGCTCCCCATCGGCAGTGGACAGGGGCGACTCCGGGGGGGACAGGAACAGCAGCAGCTGCACACGTGGAGCAGGGCGGAGAGGGGCCCCTCTGCTCCGGAGCAGTCACCTGGCTCTGACGGCTGGTCGTCCAACTGCCCCCTGCAGCTCGGCTCCCTCCCACTCCCCCACGCTGCTGCTTATCTGCCTCCCGTGCCGCTTTCATCAGCCCAGCGAGCCTCTCGGCAGCAGGTCAGGCAGGAATCCAAACCCTGCGCCCGGCACCCCCTTGGGTGGGACACCCGTACGGCCCCCCCTAAGGGCTGGTCCTGGGTGGGGAGCAGAATTGATCCCCTCCACTGCCCTCTATGGGGATGAGTTTGGGGGAATTCAGTCCCCGATTTTTATTTTCTGTGTCCTCAGCACTTACTTGGGTTTGTTCTCTGCCTTTCCATCCCCAATTCTGAGATTTCTCCTCCCTTCTAGCAGGTGATGGGCTGGTGAGGGAGAGCGAGGAGCAGAGTCCTCACCAGGAAGATGCTGAGCTCGCCGAAGCACATGGGGAATTACTGCGAAGAGCCAAAGGGAGCGTGTCCAGCCCCTGTGAGCAGGGAAAAGCTGGTGAAAGTTACCACAGACCAGAGAGAGAGCAGGGAAACCACTCAGAGGAGAGAGTGGATGAACCCATTAATTGTCAGGGAACTCACAGGGACCTCAAGGAAACTACATCCCAGGAGAAAATCCTCACGGAAAAGAGAGAGACAACATGCAGTGAGTGTGGGAAAAACTTCAATTACCGCTCAGCCCTTATTCGACATGAGATAATCCACACGAAAGAGAGACCCTACGAATGCTGTGAGTGTGGGAAGAGCTTCAATCGTACCTCAGCCCTTAGTAGGCATCAGCGAATACACAGAGGAGACAAACCCTATGAATGCTGCGAGTGCGGGAAAAGCTTCAGTCATAGCTCAGGCCTTTCTAAACATCAGAGAATCCGTAAAGGAGATAAACTTCATAAAAACCTTCTCTAGAGCTGTCAGAAATTTTTTTTCTTTAATTCTTTTGACAGTTCCCAGATAGTGACTATTAAGGTATTTGCATCTTTTGCACATTGTGGTCCCTCAGCTCCCACACATGAGTTGCCCAGTTTTGAAGCTCGCCCATCTTTGGGGTGGATCCTGTGGTCCTTTCTATCAACTCCATTGTCCTGCGAGTCATGGGAGTGGGTGTCCTTTCTACCAGGAATGTCTGTCACCCCAGGTGAGGGAGATAGGGGGTGTCTTCAACCAGTTACGTTGAGATAAAATCTACCTGGGCCTCATCACTATGGTTGCCATGGAGTTAGCTAGCTTGAGTTCACTTTCCTGATGTAAAAAGAGAACTATTCTTGCACTAAAGACATGGGCCATGGAAAGTAGGTGGAGTTATCTTGCACATTTCCTCCTGATCTGACCTAACCACCGTCACATTTCCTTGTCTAAACAAACCTGGAGATTCACATTTGTACTCCTCCTCCCAGTGCAAAGTTATTGTTCGAGTTGCCACATTCCTCTTTGAGGACAGATTTTCTCATTCCCAGTTGTTGTCACATTACCCTGGATTGTGCAGAACAGCAGTTATTTTGACTTTTTTTTCTCATTTAAACTATATTTAAATATGATGAAGAGCTGGAGCAGTGTCAGGGAAATAAGTGTCATTTTAGGCTCTGTGACACTGGAAGGAGATGGGGAAGGATGGAATCTGAGTCACCCCATCACCCCAGAACTGCTACCTTGTGCCTGAGCCATGCAGAGTTCACCCCTTCATATTCCTTCACTTCCCAAAGTGTCTGGTGAGGTCATGTTCTTGGCTGTCACTTGGGAATGGTGCTTGTACGTCTTTGATCCTAAAACAGTCAGTCTGGCAGGAGGTGAAAGTGTCACAGACTCGGAAGGGGATTTCAAATGGATCCCAAGCACTGTTCAAATCCCCTTTTCCCTCTATTGGCAAAGCCACTTCTGGGAAGGTCGGCTGTTTTTTCCACCTGTTATGAAGGTGCTAAAACTTCTGTAAATAACACTAATGAGACAGCGCTGGGTGAAGCAGGTTTCAGTGGATCATTGGAGAATTTCTCATCCTGATTCTGAAACATCAGATGTAACCTAGTCTGGAATTTCACTTTAAATTAAAATGAAAGTGTCTTCTACCTCTCTGTGATATGAGTTTTCCATCTTGCATGAAGGGTCCTTGGTCATATAACTGCACGTTAGTGGTGTTTGACAGATTGTAGCTCAGATTTATTGGGAAATTTCAGCCAAATGACCATCGTTCTTTACTTTAGGTTTGTTTTTCCCCTATCCCTGCATGGTGACATGGAGAAAATTCAAATGCAGTTCAGTCAGCAGGAGAGAATACTCCAAGCTGCTGGACATATTATCAGAGAAACAGTCTGGTTTTAAACCTCCACTCTGAAAAGGTGAACAGCAGCAGACCCCAAATGGTGCAACTGACAGAAGTAATTGCACATGGTCACAGGGTGGTTCAATTGTTTAAGTCAATATTGTCTCAGATGATCCAGGGATAGAATTCCACAGCAAGTGATTTGGAACTAGGCAAAATGCCCAGGTATTTGGTTCCCAAGGTATTTGTGACCCAGTCCCTGCAGGAGGTTACTCCTGAAGAGATCTCCTAGCTAATCCCAACATTTGGGAAATGCTGTCTGTGATGAGGTGTATCAACCTTGAACTGGCACTGCTAGGGTTAACTGCCATGTGGGCTGAAGAGGCCACACCCCCTCCCCCTCTCTGGGCATGCGCCGACTGGAGACAGAGTATAAAAGGGAGCAGCTCAGCTCAGCCTGGGTGGACTGAGGAGGAGAACAAACCTATGTTGTGGGCTCTTGCCAGGAAGCTGCTGGACCCCCAGGCTGCACCATCCAGCCACCCTGAGGCCCCTGCAGACACCCAGTTGACCGCCAAGGATGCGACGCTGGATGCCGGGACATTACCGACTCTGGACGTAAGGGGGGAAGTGACTCAGGGAGCGGGACTGTTGCAGTGAGAGATCAACCCTGGACACAGGAGTATTGGATCCTCAAGGCCCTGGGTCAGGACCTGGTGGAGTAGGGTGGTCCCAGGTCCCTCTTCCCCACACTGCACCCACCACTGGATGGAGTCACCACCTGAAGACAAGCTGTCTTGACCCCCCCACCCAAATTCCTGCCTTCTTCTGTACATGGCCACACACCCTGTGACAGGATGTATCAACCCCATGACACTGTCCATAATGATGTAGATGTGGAGGAAACAGAAGTGGTGTTTTTGTTGAACTCACCATTTGTGGGTGATGGAACTGTGTGTAGGACGAAATCAGTGTCGTATGTGAGATGGCTGCATTTTTAATAGGAACCTCATCTCTGTTATTTTACAGAGATTCTGATCCAGGACTGTATCTAATCCAGGGGTGGGCAACCACGGCCAGGGGCCGCATCTGGCCCTTCAGACATTTTAATCCAGCCACTGGGGAGCAGGCGCTAGGGCTTGCCACATTCCGACACTCCAGCCGGGGAGCGGGTCGGGGGCTTGCCCCGCTCCGCATGTGCTGTGGCTCCGTGCGGCTCCTGGGAGCACTGGCATGTCCCCCCTCCAGCTCCTACACATAAGGGCAGCCAGGGGGCTCCACACACTGCCCCCACCCCAAGCACCACCTCCACGGTTCCCATTGTCCGGGAACTGCATCCACTGGGAGCTGCCTGGCCACGCCTCTGTGTAGGAGCCAGAGCGGGGACATGCTGCTGCTTCCAGGAGCTGTTTGAGGTAAGCATCAACTGGAGACTGACCCCCTCCCTTGCCCCAGCCTCCCACTCTCCTACCCCCTCAGTCCCAGCCTGGAGCACCCTCCTCCACCCCCCAACCTCTCATCCCTCGCCCTTCCCCAATCCCCTGTCCAAGCCCGGAGCCCTCTCCCACACCCTGAGCTCATTTCTGGCTCCACCCCAGAGCCCACTACCCCTCCCATACCCCAACCCCCAATTTTGTGAGCATTCATGGCCCCATACAATTTCCATACCCAGATGTGGCCCTCGGGCCAAAAAATGTGTCCACCCCGATCTAATCCCTAACCACAACTGTACTCAAGGGTTCACTGGTGGAAAGGGGGATTGAAGGAAAACTGCCATATGTGAGAAAATTCTTTAATTGTTGAGGATTTATTATTACCAATGAAAATGAAATTAAACACGACGTTACTCTTTAACGGAGAAGAGACTTAATTGTGTGATCAACTGAATTATACTGGAGAAATAAAACTTGTCTTGTTTTTCTTTTTGTTAGTAATGTAGGAAATGGGGGCTAATCCTGAAAAGCTTCTTTGATGTAACTTACCCCCCTTGGCCTAAAATGTCCGGCTGTAAAACCTCACTCCAAAGGTTGGGGTGGGGGAATGTGTGTGAGAAATAGAATAGAGGAGAAAACTGACCCAGTATCGATTTGTATTTCAAATGGAACTTCTTTTGATTAGCTTCAAAGTCAATTTCTACGTAGGTGTGTTAGCAAAAAGAAGGGGGTCAGGGAAAGTGTGGGACCCTTATTGAATGGGGCAGGCAACCTAGGGACAGATGATGTGGATAAAGCTGAAGTGTTCAATGCTTTTTTTTTTTTTTTTTGCCTCGGTCTTCACAGACACGGGCAGCATAGTATGGGGAGGAGGTGAGCAGCCCTCAGTGGTGAAAGAACAAATTAAGGACTATTTAGAAAAGCTGGACATGACCAAGTCCTTGGTTCTGGATCTAATGCATCTGAGGGGCCGGAGGGAGTTGGCAGATGTGACTGCAGAGCCATTGATCATTCTCTTTGAAAACTCATGGCGATTGGGGGAGGTCTTGGATGATTGGAAAAAGGCAAATCTAGTGCCTATATGTCTGCACTGCAATTTTAGTCTTGCAGCCCAAGCCCCATAAGCCTGGGTCAGCTGAGCCGGGCTTTGGGACAGGTGCCCTGGGTGTGTTAATCACAGTGTAGACATAAGGTTAGGCTACATGTACAGTGCAATGAAGCACCCACGGCTGACTCCTGTCACATTAATCAGGGTCATGCAGCTTGGGCTGTAAAGTTGCAGTGTCCGTGTCTGGGCTCAGGCTCAGTCCCCTGCTCTAGGAGCCCAGGACGTTGGGAGGGAGATTAGCAAGTGGAAATGGTAAAACCGCAGTGGAGTATTACCCTGGACTCATGACATTTCTCCATGGGTCTGTCTGCTTTGGAGCAGGGACAATAACACGTCCTGCTGCATTGGTTATTTCAAAGGGTGGTTTAGGATTTTCATTCTCGCACACGGTGCACAAAGCAGGATTCAATCCTTGGTGTAAACTAAAGGAGCTGCCCGTGGATTCTGGCAGCCAGAATGAGCCATTTGGTGTGAGAGCTCAGACCTGCCCCTGTCCCAGAGGGAGGGGGTCATCTGTGACAGGCTGGACCACTGACCTATCAGCTCTTAACTCCCAAACTTTCATCAACTCTATCAGTGCCTGTGAGTTTAATTTAAACCATAGTGGACTGGACCAAAGGTCCATCTAGCTCTGTTTTGTCCTCTGACAGTAGCCAATACCAGGTGCTCCAAGAGTTACTCAACAAGGCACCACTGGAAGTTGAACCCAGGATCTCCTGTTTACAAAACAGGTGCTTGAGCCATGGTGACTGCCTGTGGCTAAGGGACACTCTCTGCCGACATATGACTCCCTGCCATTCCCAGTGGGGACTGACAAGCTTTCCATGTGCTTGGATTCTGCAAAGCAGAGGAGCAGGTGAGGTTTTCCTTGCAAGGGTGGGTGGGTGTGTGTGTGTGAGAGAGAGAGAGAGAGAGAGAATCTTTGGCCAGGTCTGCACTACAAAGTTATTTCAGCAGAATGATATTGCTCAGTTGTATGAAAAACACACAACGCTCCCTCGGTCGGCAGCTTCTTCTCTGTCCCAACCCACAGCCCCTCCTGTTCCCGGTGCCCCTCAATCCCAACCTCGACGAGAGGCCTAGAGCTTTTTGCAGCAAACTTCAAGTGACAAATTGTCAGTGTAAATGCTGCTGGTCATTATATCACCATAAGTGGCGGCCTCCAGTATCCCACAATGCCCTCCGTGAACTCGCCTGCCCTGCATTCCTGCTACAGAGGCTGGGCCCTTCCCCTTTCATAGCTCCAGAAAGTTCTGACAGCTGAGCCACTATCTACACCAGGATTAGGTTGATAGAACTGCATTGCTGGAGGGGGGTGGACATTTTTTACACCTCTAAGTAATGTAATTACACCGACCTAATTTTGTAGCGTAGACCTGTCCAAAGAATATCACACACACCTTGGGCGTAAACCTTCCCCTGCTCCTCTGCTTTACAGAATCCAAACACGAGCAAAGCTTGTCAGGGCCCAGTGGGGATTGGCAGAGAGTCAGGTGTGGGCAGACATGATGCTTTAAGTAACAGCAGGCACCATGGCTTAGCTGGTTACAGCCCCTGTTTTGTAAACAGGAGATTCTGGGTTCAACTCCTAGTGGTGCGGTGAGGAGTGGCTTTTGGGGCACCTGGCATTGGCTACTGTCAGAAGACAAGATTCAGAGCTAGATGGATCTTTGGTCTGGCCCAGTGTGTTTTTTCTTATGGTTTAAATTACACTCACAGGCACTGACGATAGAGTTACTGAAAGTTTGGGACTTAAGAGCTGGTAGGTCAGTGGTCCAGTTCCCTCAATGCGGTTTCACCATTTCCACTCGCTAAACTCCCTCCCACCCTTCTGGGCTCCTACAGCAGGGAACTGAGTCTGAGCCCAGACACGGACACTGCAACTTTACAGCCCAATCCGCATGACCCTGATTAATGTGACCCGGGCCAGCCAAGGATGTTTCATTGCACTGGAGACGTAGCCTAGTGTTATGTCTACACTGTGATTAACACACCCAGGGCACCTGTCCCAAAGCCCGGCTCAGCTGACTCAGGCTTATGGGGCTCGGGCTGCAAGACTATAAAATTACAGTGCAGACAAACGGGCTTGAGCCCAACCTCTGAGGCCCCAGGAGGGGTGAGGGTTTCTGAACCCAGGCTTCAGTGTGAACACAAATATCTGCACCACAGATTTTAGCCCCTCAGCTTTAGTTCCATGAGCCCAAGTCAGATGACCCAGGCCAGCCCTGCTGCCATCTTTATCCCAGGAGAGATGGACTCTAAGGGTACGTCTCCATTGCAGTGTAAGCCCAGGTGTGGCACGCTGTGCTCAGAGCAGCACCTGGAAGCCCCATATTCACCACTCTCATATAATGATGACATGGTTTGTACAAAGTCTGCCTGGTGAGGTATCATTTCAAAAGTCTTGATCTGTTGAACATTAATATCTTGTTGGATTGTGTGTGCTCGCATTGGTTGGGAAGTTATGAAGTTTTGCTCTGTGTGTGTTACTGAGATATGTTATGAGGTTGGGAAATGCCCCCACCAGCCTTTCAGGTGTGACAATGGAGAAGTCAGACTCGCTGCTGGCCCATTGAAGGGATCCACACTCCCAAGGACTATCCCAGGAACCGTGTACAATGCAGGCTTCTCCGGGATAGCACAGAGACAATGGACACTGCTTGACTCACATGGTAGCAAAGGAGCTTCCTAGCAAGATGGAAGAAACTATGAAAGAGGGGAAGAGACATCATGACTTGGCCTCTCTCCCCCACAACTCAGCAGCTGGAAACACACCTGGAGGACAAAGACTGAACTGAACTGATTCAGAAATCAGAAGAGAATAATAACAATAATACTTGCAAACCAAAGTCCCCATACAGACTAGTATTGGTTTTTCAGTTTGGGGAATTTTGTTTTCTCAGTCAGACCTTGCCCAGGGAAGCAGGGAGAAAATGTTTGAGTTGCCTCCTTCAGAACAGCTTGGCCTAGACACTAGCTCTGGTTCACTGTTCTGGCCTTGCTCGGGTTGAGGGTATTTTAATAATTTGGGCAGGTCCCAGAGTGTTTGGGGGAGATGATGAGGATGTTCCCTTTTGAGATAAAAACTAGGAAATACAGCACTAGAGATTTTTTTTTTAAAGAAATCTGGGATTTAGACATTTTATTTAAAGCAAGAGAGTTCTGAGTTTCTGATTGCAAGAAGCAACATTGTTTGATCTGTCATTGTACCAAAAGGGGAGATGGTTGTCTATAGAAGAGGCATGAAGACTAAATGCATCCGATGAGGATGGGATTTGAACCCATGTGTGCAAAGCACAACAGATTAGCAGTCCATCACCTTAACCACTCGGCCACCGCATCAATGAAGAGACAGGAGGAGAAATCTAAGGCCAGCAGAGCTAGGGACAATAAGGAGTTTTGAAATACTAAGCGGAAGCAGGGGCTGAATGAGCTCCCCCCTCACATCTAGTGAGTAGCTGGGGGAAAGACTTCAGGAACAGACCGTGTTTGCGTAGACACACCTACTCTGCCTAGCTATGGAGTGTGATGCGGCCACTTTCCCAAAATGACCAGTTTTGGCTGGTGGTGGGTTACAAATCACTTTAGGATTGAGTGGAATGAAATGTTGTTATCCTTCCTGCATGAGTGAAGGGCAGCAGAACATACCTAGACTGTCCTGATGGAGGGGTGGGTGGGTGAGGAATAGCTTTTATTGGACTGCATAGAAGTGATTGAGAACGTCACCCTAAACCAGGGGTCCCCAAACATTTCACACTGTGCCCTCTTAGCGATGGCTGTGGCCCCTTGGAAGCCGCCGTCGAGAACCGGGGCTGGGAGTGGGGCTGTTGCTTGCTGGGGAGAGGGGTGCAGACAGGGATAAGGGGGTCGAGGCTGGGCTGGGAGTCAGGGGCCCAGGCTGAGGGTGGGGTTGGGAAAGAGCTGGGGCAGAGTGGGGCTGAGCGCTGCTCCCTCCATGGGGGCTGGCTCAGGCCCTGAGGTGCCCCCATGAATGTTCCTCTGTGTCTCCCTAGGAATCATGCCCCACATTTTGGGGACCACTGACCCCTACTCGCTAAGCAGGGGCTAGTGATGCCAAAGCCCAGGGAAAGGGAGAACAAGTGCGGGGGCCCCAGCACCGGAACCCTGCCCCCCCCTTCTGTCTGTGGCTCCGCCCCCTTCCACACCTTCCACCCACGGCCCCACCCACTGTCACCTCTGTTCCACCCCTTCCCCCACTGGCCCCACCCTGTCACTCCTTTACCCCTGCCCCGCTGTGGCCCCGAGACCAGAGATGCTCTGTGCCCCTGCTGCAGCCCCCGGGCCGTAGCAGGGAGTGGGAGCTCCTCCAGCCCTGGGGCCGACATGGGGGAGACTTTTCCAGGGGGCCCAGTTTGGCCAGGGCCCCTAGTCATGGGCCCCACTGCCCCCTGGGCGACGCAAGGTTTGGGGAGGCTGAGCCCCCCGAGCCTCCATTACGAGCCGCCCAGGCTACCTCTGCTCAGTGGGTGGCCAGTCTCCCTGTGTTCTCTGCTGTTCGTGCTGGGGAGCCTGGCCGGCCTTAGGGGTGGGGCCCCCCGGCAGCCGCCCAGGGCTCCAGGGGTCAAAGGGCACCGTGTGGCAGTGCAAAGGTGCTCACTGCTCTCCCTGCCCCAATGCTCCTCCGTGGCCCCATAGAGGGCTGGGGGAAGCGAGGAGCAACACTATGTGCTCCCTGCGTCCTGGTCACTTTCCCCAGCTGGGCTGGGCTGTGAGGGGAGCATCAGAAGCTGCTGCTCTCTGCCCTCCCCTAGTGCAGCCCGGCTGAGGAAAGTCACTGGATGCAGGGAGTTCGGATGATGTCGCTTCTCACACCCCCCCCCCCCAGCAGCCCCTTGGGGTGCCCGGAGGAGCAGCATCCCAGGCAGGAGCAGGCAGCAATGCCAGCTGCTCCATGCACACAGGTCAGTGTCCCCACGTGGGTGCAGGAGGGGGCGCAGGGGTTAGGGTGAAGGGGGTGCAGGAGAGGGGCAGTGGTTGGTGGCACAGGAGGGGGTGCAGGGTTTGGGGTGAAGGGGGTGCAGGAGAGGGGCAGTGGCTGGTGGCACAGGAGGGGAGTGCAGGAGTTAAGGGCAAAGGGGACACAGTGTAGGGGTTAGGGCACAGGAGGGGGCAGGAGTTAGGGGTGAAGGTGGGAGTGCAGGAGCTAGCGGTAAAGGGGGAGGGGGATCGTCCAGGGGCAGTGGGGAAGTGCCAAAATACAAGTTTTGCCCCGGGCACCATTTCCCCTAACACTGGTCCTTGGTAACATTTCTTGCTGGGAGGGGGAGGGGAGAGAGATGAGGCATTTTCTTTCTGTTTCTTTCCTCTCCATTTTCTGCTCCTTCCTTCAATTCCAGAAACCTCCCTTGTGTTTCAGACTGTGCAGTGACGCCCTCCCCACCCCAGGCCTCTGGAGCCTTTGGAGCAGAAAGATCCCAGGAGCTGAGGGTGAATCCAGGGGTGAGTAGCTGGCAGGAAAGAGCCCTAGCAGCTCTTCTGGGAGCACAGGGGAGGAATGACTCCCCCCTCTCTACATTCTCCCCATGGGGCTCTGGGGAGCAGGGAGGGTTGTGTGATAAATTCCATCCAACTCCCCCTTTGATCCAAGCCGAGGGATGTCTCAGCTCTGCACGATCCCCTTGGCAGCACCAAACAAGGGATGTTTTCCACTGTCCAGGAGACCCAGCCAGGGACTGATGTGCTGGAGATATGTTGGGAAAAGGGACTGTCTGAATTGCCAGGGCAGGGAATGAACAATCTACAGCAACATCATTAACCACAGACACACTCTAGCCATGCCAGAAGGGAAATGGGCAGGAATTCTTGCTGTTCAGCCATGGCCACACGTACAGAGCTGCACAGCAGTGAGTGTGCTGGGGAAGCTGGTCTGAGCAAACCATTGGAAATGACCCTTCAGTGAGAACAGAACCAGAGTGTAGAAAGGCCCCTGTGTTAAGTGGTTGTGGCTGAGGGCTTAGGGAGCTGGGGAATGACACCATAGGCGTCTTTCTGTGGAGGTTTGATTTTTGCCAGCTAGGCAAGGCTGGTGTGTGGTGTCTCCATGGCTGTACTTTCAGTGATGCAGGTTTCTCTATCCCATTGTTCCATGGGCATCCTACTAGATTGCCAGCTGCTTTTCAGCTGCAGTGTGGAGACTGTGTGTGTGTGTGGGGAGAGACAGTAAGTGTGTTGGGGAAGAGTGAGTGTGTTTAGGTAGGTAGGAGCGGATCATTATTATCCCTACTTGAAAGAGGGAGAAGCTAAGGCTGAGAAAGGAGAATTGACTTGTCTTAGGTCACACGGCCAGTCAGTGGCAGCGTTGGGAATAGGACCCAAGAGCCCTGATTTTCAAACTAACCATCGGATCTTGAATTTCACACATTGAATGACCTGAATAAAGTGCTCTCAGATGAGCTCCAGACCAACAACAGTGCACAGTAATTATTCAGCAAGTATTTGAGGAGAACTGCAATGTTAGAGAGAATCATGAACTGCTCAGAGACCATTAATGCAGAGAAGCAGCAAAATTAATCAAACATATGACTGGTTATGACTTATTTCCTTGGTCTTAAAAGAGAACAAGGACTCGAGTCTCCTCCCTGTCAATAACCCCCTGCTCAGCCAATCAGGGTAGAGACTGAGGATGGGAGGCTGAGGGTTCTCACCAGAGAGCCCAAAGGATGGCCCAGGTCACCAGTGGGGATCACTGCCTGAGCACTATTTCAGCCCCATATTTTTGGGTGGACCTCCCAGAGTGGGAGCTACCAAGCACTCCCCGCAACACACACACACACACACACACCACTCCTGCTGTTGGGAGGGGAACAGGAGAAAGGACAAAAGCAGCAAGAGACAAAGAGAAAGGAGGGAGTGATGGATGGAGGAAGAGGTGAAACAAAAAAGACAAACCCTAATGTCCCTAGTGATTCTAAGGGACAAAATCCCAGGTGCGCAATAAAATTCTGCCTCCTTAAGCTCGTGTTTTCCATGCCTAGAATTCAACTGTCACCTGATGGATCAAACTGAACAGGTTTCAAACCTCGAGGAGGCTCTTACCTTCTAAACAAGGACGGCTGTTTTCTAGTAAAATCAGGAAAAGGGAAGGGGAAAACGAAAGAGGTTCCTCCTGGCGCTCACGTACGTGAACCCGAATACTCTCTCAGTCCTCAAAGAGAGACCTGGAGAAGGAGACTTGCTGAAGCAAAGCCACAGGGGTCTCTGAGGTTTCCCTGGCCCCTCGCCCCTGTCCTGCCTGGCTGATGTCAGCATCTCTCTGTGAGGTCACCACCTCCCCACCACCTTTGACCAATAGTCTGAGGTCCTGCAAAAGGCCTTTGTGATGTCACTGCCACACCCCTCCCTTGCTGTGCTAATGTCCTGCCCCTGGTCAGGCACTTTGGAGGTTTGAGGTACTCCCTGTGGATCACCCCACTCAAGGAGCATTCGTTCTAGGAAGCAAGCCGGCTAGACAGGAAAACATCAGACACTGCTCCCAGTGCTGTCTTTACAAGCTTTCAGTAGCGATCTCACTGCTATGCTTCCTGGATAAAAATCATAAAAATCAGTGTATTAGCTGTGGTGAGTTTGTTGCTTGTTGTTTGTTGCAGGTGTTGCTTGTGACTAACAGTGATCCCTTTGCTAATTGAGACCAATGCGCTTTTGTCACACATGCACTAAGCTATACTGACCTATACAGTCACACTCTGATACAACAGAAAGGCCAGCACAAAAAATAGAGAACGAAACAATAAGATACTTAAATGACAATGGTTGGAACTCTCCTTTTCCTGGAGATTGATGGTTGACAATTGCAGCTTTCCTACCTACTGGGCACATCCTGTGACAGATGTCAGGCCTTTCCTTTGCAAATCAGAGACGTGGGGAACTCAGTGACCCTTACAGGCTAAGTGAGTAAAAAATTATACAACTTCTCACCTCAAGTAGTTTTCCTTTTAATAGAAATTGATTTTTAAGCTAAGCAAAATAAGTTCTATTTGAAATACAAAAAATTTAAGTCTATACTTCCCAATATTCTCTTATTCACTCTCTCACACACACATTCTCCCACCCCAACCTTTGGAGTGAGGTTTTCTACCAAAACCCCTTACACTACAGGGGGTAAATTAAATCAAATTAACTTTTCAAGATTAGCCATCATTTCCTGTATGACTAACAAAACAAAAAACATGGCAACTTTCAGTTTTCCCAATTTAATTCTAATCACACAATTAGTCTCTTACTCTTTAACCAATAACTTCACCTATAATTTCATTTTCATTGGAAGCACCACCATATTCAAAGATCACACATTCTTGTCATGTGATAATTTTCTTTTAATCCCCACTGCCAACAACTGAACCTTGATTCAAGTTGTGATTTGTCCCAACACTTCTGTGAGTTCATATATTTCTGGTTCTTCTGCCATGCGTGTTGGTGGAAGGGGGCTCCTATATGGGCATGTTTGCATCATGAGGAAAAATACCTCTCTCGTCACACTTTTTAATCTTTCAAAGTAGAAGGAGGTGGAGGAGAAGTGATGTAAATGCATAAAACACAAGGTAAAACTGTCTGGTCTACACTAAAAACATTTATCGGTAAAAATCCACACCACTGAGCAACGTGGTTACACAGCCCTAACCCCTTGTGTAGATAGCGCTACATTAGCAGGAGAGCTTCTCCTGCCAACATAGCCACCGCTTGCGGGACCTGGACTAATGAAGTCCGACGGGAGAGATCTCTACCATTGGCTTGGAGCATCTGTAATACCAGCGCTACAGCAGTGCAGTTACCAACATCAGCTTAATTGTGCAGCCATAGCATCAGACACAAAACCATGGAATCAGGACTCAACATGTGTGTATCCAGAAGTCTGAAACTGGAGCCTGACACATTCATTGCCTCATTGGTTACCATCATTTCTACAGCCTGAAAGTCCTTGTTACCCAATCAGGCAGCCAGTTTGGGATCCACGGGGAAGGAACGTCCTCTGAAGCACTCTCTCTTTGGATCCAAACGGTGAAGGATGATTGTTCTCAAACTAACCCTGGTATCCTCTGGAACTGTAATCAGTGACACTGCACTAGGAAGTGGAGTTGTACAAACAACTTTCCTTGGGTCACTGGTCACCATAGCTTCCTTTACTGGGGTGGAAACCAAGAACTGAGCGTGTGCTCTTTCCACCCCAGTTCTTTCCAAATCCTTGGTTAGGGTAAATTTACAGTTCTCTGAAGTAGAATCCTTTACAAAACCACGTCAAATCTCAGCAGTGTTAGTGAGGAATGGCTTCCCAAAACATGTCCAGCTTTTTTTAATTTGGTGGCACAGTTCCAGTCAAGGGACTGGATAGAGGCCTGGAACAGAATCCCTGTTACAAGTTACAAGAGCTGGAGTTTCTATTAAAAATAGCTATTTATCTGTAGCTATTAGATTTCCAACACTGGTTCAATTTTATACACATTTTTACCAACTACAAAGGATAATTCAACAAAATTCAACAATTCAACAAAAAAAAAACCACTTCTATTTCCTCAACATCTGCGTCTTGAAGGGCAGCATCTCCCATAACATAGGATTAGCTAGGAGAGATCTTCTGTGGGGCCTGGGTTATAAATGCTTTGGAAACCATTTTGCCTAGTTCAAAACCACTTACAGTGGAATTCTCTCTCCAGAACATCAGAGACAATATTGACTTAAACAATTGAACTACACTGTGATCATATGCACTTCCTTCAGTTAGTTGGGGTTCTGCTGTTGTTCACCATTTCCGAGTGGAGATTTTATATCACCACTGTTTCTTTGTTAGCATGTCCAGTAAATTAGAAAGTTCTCTCCTGTTGACAGAACTACACTTGAACTTTCTCCATGTCATCATTGAGGGGTGGGGAAAATCAAAGATGAAGTGAAAAATGATGACCTTAGCAAATGGTCATTTCCTCCTAATGTCTCCAATAAATCTGAGCTACATCCTATCCAACTGTACTAATATCCAACTGAGTGACCAGAGCCTTCAAGAAAGATAGAAATCCACATCACAGAGAGATAGAATACATAACAATGAAAATGTGGAGTGAAACTCCAGAGCAGTTTATATCTGATTATTCAGAATCAGGACAAGAGATTTCTCCTTATCACTTTTTCCTCTGATCCATTCAAACCAGTTTCACTGAGCACTGTCTCAATAGTCAGTTATGCTATTTACCAAATTTTTAGTATCGAGCATCACCATAATGGGGGACAGAACAACCACCTTGCCAGAAGTGGCTTTATCATCAGATGGAACCTGGGATTTAAACTCCAAATGATCACACTGTGTTTGGGATCCATTTGAATTCCCCTTTCAGGCCTTTGATACTTTCATCTCCAGTCATAGCGACATTGGTATAGGATTAAAGAAGTCAAAGCATCACCTCCAAGCACAGACAATGAAGAATGCTTAATTACATGACACGTTGAAAAGTGGATGGATAGAATGTGATCAGCGATGAGCTGCCAAAATCTTAGGAACCAGTTCCCTACCGGGTCTTCGGTGGCACGGCTCCGGCGGGTGAAGGACCCGCTGCCGAAGACCTGGTAGGGAACCATCCGGTGAGTACACCTCCCACCCATGTTCTGACCCCAAATACCCCCCTCAGAAACTGCAACCCATAACCCGCTCCCGCTCCTTGTCCCCTGACCACTCCTTCCCGAGACTCCCAACCCTAATTGCCCCCCTACCCAACTTGCCTTGCTCTCTATCCCCTGACTGCCCCAACCCCATCCATCAACACCCCGACAGACCCCCAGAACTCCTATGCGGTGCCTACCCCCCCCCTTCCCCATTCCCTGACCGCCCTCCAAGAGCCTCTGCCCCATCCAACTCCCCGCTCCCTGTCCCTGCCTTATCCAACCCCCTAACCCCGGCCTCTTACCCCCGCCGGGGCCAGGCCAGAGCTGCGCGGCCGGAGTCAGGGCCTGGGATGGGGCCCCAGCTGGATCTGCGCCGCGTGGCCGCAGTCGGGGCCTGGCCCGAGCTGTGCGGCTGGAGTCGGGCCCAGAGCCAGAGTCAGGGCCTGGGCCAGGGCCCGGCCTGGAGCTGTGCCGCGTGGCCAGCCTGGAGCCCTCCTTACATCCCATCCCCACCCCAGTTCACCTGCAGGAAGCCCTGCTTCCTGTGAATCAGCTGATTCGCGGGAAGCAGGGGAGGAGAAGCCGGGGGGAGCATCAGGGGAGGAGGCAGAGGTAGGTGAGCTGGGGCAAGGGGCAGGGCAGGGAGCTGCCACAGGTTTTGTTAAATTTAAAAGTCTTTTTAGAACCAGGACAACCGGTTCTAAAAGGGCTTCAACATTTAACCACCGGTTCCCATGAACCGGTGGGAACCGGCTCCAGCTCACCACGGAATCGATGAAGATTAACTCTGCATAGCTCAGAAAAAAGGTAACAGTTCTGCAGTGATGGGGAAGGAGGGAATCTCTGAGTCACCCCATCTCCTTCCAGTGTCACAGAGGCTGAAATGACACTTTTTTCCCCTGCCCTGCTCCTCTTCATTTAAATATAATTTGAAAAGGTCCCAATATAACTGCTCTTCAGCAAAACCCAGAGCAATGTGAGAACAACTGGCAGTGATGCAAGCTGTATCATTGGTTACTCTAACAATAATTTTGTAATAGGAGGAATGGTAGAAATGTGATGATCCTTGGCTCCTGATAGGAAGGCCACATTCGAATTACTCATGGGACAATGGAGTTGATAGAAAGGAGATGAAAGTATCAAAGGCCTGAAAGGGGAATTCAAACAGTCACTCATCTGGAGAAGCTGAGGGATAATGATGCTACAAATTGTTCAAACAGCTTTAAAAGTTTCTATGTGGGAATCAGAAAAAGTATTAAAGAAAAAAGGGTATTGATAGCCCATGAGATTTTTATGGTCTTGATTCCCCTCGCAGATTCTCTGGTGACTAACATGGGCTGAGTGCTAAAACAAGGTATTCCCACACTCACTGCTTTCATAAGTTCTCTCACCTGTGTGGATTTTCTTATGGTGAAAAAGGCCTGATCTTTGAGTGAAGCCTTTCCCGCACTCACTGCATTCTTAGGGCCTCTCTCCCATGTGGATTCTCTGATGCCTAATAAGGTGTGAGCTGCGATTGAAGGTTTTCCCACACTCACTGCATTCATAGGACCGCTCCCCTGTGTGGATTCTCTGATGATTAATAAGGTGTGAGCTTCGATTGAAGGTTTTTCCACACTCACTGCATTCATAGGGCCTCTCCCCTGTGTGGATTCTCTGATGCCTAATAAAGCATGATCTGTGAGTGAAGTTTTTCCCACACTCACTGCATTCATAGGGCCTCTCCCCTGTGTGGATTCTCTGATGTTCAGAAAGGGCTGATCTCTGAGTGAAGCATTTTCCACACTCACTGCATTCATAGGGCCTGTCCCCTGTGTGGATTCTCTCATGTTGAGAAAGGGTTGATCTTCGAGTGAAGTTTTTCCCACACTCAGTGCATGTATTTTTTCGCTTTTCCCTGAGGATTTCCTGATGTGTTCTGGATTCCTTAAGGCCCTTCTGAGTTTGCTGACAGGAAAAAAATTTACCCATTTTCTCACCTGGCTGGTTTCCCAGCTCTCTTTCTGGTCTGTGCTGAATCTCACAGGATCTTCCCTGCTCATGACTGCTGCATACATTCCTTTTCGATCTTTGCGATAATTCTCTGTGTTTATCCCCTTGCTCAACATTTTCCTGCTGAGAATTCTGTTCCTCTTTCTCACATACCATTGCATCACCTGCTGTGATAGAGACAGAAACCTCAAACAGGGATGGAAAGGGGAAGGCCAAACCAATACAAGTACTGGAGAGAGGTCAAATAAAAATCAGGAACTGAACTCCCCCAAGTTCTTCCCCCAAACAGGAGAGAGGAGGGGATCAATTCAGCCTTCACATCCCATCCAACTTTGCAGGAGGAAGGGAGGAAGCTACTGCCTGGTGTCTGCTAGGATCTATAGGAAGCCATGAGCTATATTTACTCCGAGGATACGACCTCTGCTAGGGACAATAATGAAACAAGAGAGCTCCCAAGGGCATTGTAGGGCATCCCAGATGTTTCCTTCAGGCACTTACAGATTCTGAGTTGCTTTAATGTTTCCTCACCTGTGCAGGGTGCTCCCAGGATCTCTCTGTCCTCTGAACCCTGGAGGTCTGGGACCCATGGCTCTTCCCTTGTTTCAGCTGGGAGATCACATCAGGTTGGGAAACTGGAAACCCTTCTCAGATGAAAGAAAACAAAGGAGTTCAGTTGATTTCATAAAACCTGATCATATAAAACAAACATTCTATTAATTGATCTTCAGTGTGAGCTGGTGTGCCTGGGGCAGTCCTCACTGAAAATGCCAGGGTCAGGGCAGGCTGAAAAAGGAGAGCAGATGCTCCCAAAACTGGTGGTTAACACTGAAGTTAAACTCACTGACCAGTCACAAACTGTGCTTTTGATCCCCACACTGGTTAACGAGACGCTGAAAAAAGAAATTGTGCAGCCCCCTTTATTGCATGACAGTTCTCTGACTCCCAATCAGCACTTAGGTCCGGTCAATGAGAGGTTATTTAAAAACTCTGCTCACTGTGATACTGCAAGGCCAGAGGGCAGCAGGAGAGTGAGCCTATTTGGATCCAGGAAGTGGGCGGGTGGAAGGGTCAGCCACATTACCGGGTCACTATAGGTTTGGATCTTACCCAAAATACCACGCCAGCCAAGCCTTTAGCATCTAAACTAAATGTTTAGAAGAAAGAATGAACAAAAGAATGAAGTTAAATGGGAAAGCAGGCAGATACATTCCATAATCTATATATAGGTTTCTTAGATGTATTGGTGAGTTGCTGGTGTGAAAGTCCGTCTGGAACACATCCACAGGTTGGATGGGTCATTCAGTCCTTTGTTCAAGGCTTCAGTTTGTAGAGAAGTTGATCCAGAGGCAGGAAGAGGGATTGAAGAGAAAATGCAGATGATGCAGCTGCCCTTTATATTCCCTTTGCCATGTGGCTTGTACTTCCTGTGTCCCAAACACAAGCTTCACAGCACATGGCATGGAAAAGCCTTGGAGTTCTCAGTAGACAGGCATACACGTGCATGTCTTGCTGACTCAATCGGTGTATCCCCTTATTCCTTTCCATGGGCTTGTTGTACAGCTGTACCTTCTTTGAGAAGGTAACAGATTTTTTAGACAAAGGAAATGCTGTGGATCTAATTTACCTCGATTTCAGTAAGGCATTTGTTACGGTTCCACATGGGGGATTATTAGTTAAATTGGAAAAGATGGGGATCAATATGAAAATTGAAAGGTGGACAAGGAACTGGTTAAAGGGAAGACTATAACCAGTCGTACTGAAAGGTGAACTGTCAGGCTGGAAGGAGGTTACTAGTGGAGTTCCTCGGGGATCAGTTTGGGGACCAATCTTATTTAATCTTTTTATTACTGACATTGGCACAAAAAGTGGGAATGTGCTAATAAAGTTTGCAGATGACACAAAGCTGTGAGGTATTGCTAACACAGAGAAGGACCGGGATATCATACAGGAAGATCTGAATGACCTTGTAAACTGGAGTAACAGTAATAGGATGAAATTTAAAAAACATGGGAAAATTTAATAGTGAAAAGTGCAAGGCCACGCATTTAGGGATTAATAAGAATTTTAGTTATAAATTGGGGATACATCCATTGGAAATAACAGAGGAGGAGAAGGACCTCAGAGTATTGGTTGATCACAGGATGACAATGAGCCGCCAATGTGATATGGCTGTTAAAAAAGCTAATGCAGTTTTAGGATGCATCAGGTGAGGTATTTCCAGCAAAGATAAGGTGTTAGTACCATTATACAAGGCACTGGTGAGACCTCATCTGGAATACTGTGTGCAGTTCTGGTCTCCCATGTTTAAGAAGGATGAATTCAAACGGGAACAGGTACAAAGAAGGGCTACTAGGATGATCCGAGGAATGGAGACTCAAAGAGCTTGGCTTGTTTAGCCTAACCAAAAGAAGGCTGACGGGGGGGATATGATTGCTTTCTATAAATATAGCAGAGGGATAAATTTAGGGAGGGAGAGTAATTATTTAAGCTTAGTACCAATGTGGACACAAGAAGAAACGGATATAAACTGGACACTAGGAAGTTTAGACTTGAAATTAGACGAAGGTTTCTAACCATTAGAGGAGTGAAGTTCTGGAAGAGCCTTCCAAGGGGAGTAGTGGGGGCAAAAGACATATCTGGCTTTAAGACTAAGCTTGATAAGTTAATGCTGGGGATAGTATGATGGGATAGCCTAATTTGGGCAATTAATTTGGCAATTGATCTTTGATTATCAGCAGGTAAGTATGCCCAGTGGTCTGTGATGGGATGTTAGATGGGGTGGGATCTGAGTTACTACAGAGAATTCTTTCCTGGGTGCTGGCTGGTGAGTCTTGCCCACATGCTCAGGGTTTAGCTGATCACCAGATTTGGGGTTGGGAAGGAATTTTCCTCCAGAGCAGATTGGCAGAGGCCCTGGAGGTTTTTCGCCTTTCTCTGCGGCATGGGTCACTTGCTGGAGGATTCTCTGCAGCTTGAGGTCTCCAAACCACAATTTGAGGACTTCAATAACTCAGACATAGGTCAGGGGTTTGTTACAGGAGTGGGTGAATGAGATTCTGTGGCCTGCATTGTGCAGGAGGTCAGACTAGATGATCATAATGGTCCCTTCTGACCTTAAAGTCTATGAGTCTATAGACCCTGGATGGGCAAGCAAACAGGCTAGGCAGTGCCGATGTCAATATGTCTGGGGGTGTCACCCAGAAACACTACACACGACTGGAAATAAAGATATACCCTACATATCTAGAACTCACAAGACAAAGGTGATACAAACTGAAACAAAATGATCATACTTGGACAATCATAACATTTTCCCTGACACCTTATATAGCATTACTAGCATGAGTGATTGCAATTTTATCATATTGGTATTAATAATGAAGTAATAATAATATAAAGTGTCCCACAATTCCATACAGTGTCACACTTAGTAAACTAGTGAATTCCCAGAACCAGCTGCCAGGTCCTTGAAGATGCAAAACATTCTGCTCAGGAGGGATTAAAACTCCCACATATCTGCTGGGACTGGACACAGACACTGTGTCAGTCTGTACCCCTATGTACACTCTTCTACAAAATTATGATCAATTTTGTACACAGTATTGCTTGTGAGGTACCATTTGAAATCACAATCTACTGAATATTATCCTCCTGTTAAAATGTGTTGCAACACTGTATGTAAAGTTATGAGATTTTACTATATGATGTTACTGCAAAAGTTACAATTGTGGAGAATACCCACAGAGCAGTTCCTCAGAGACAGCAAGGCAAACAGCTGGTCAAATAGCCATTCTGTGGCGGGGGAAGGTGTGAAGACATTTACATTCCATCGCAAGGATCACTTGAAACTCATATCTACAACAGACAGCCTGGCACCATGACTCAGTTGAGAACTGAAGTTGTTTGTAGTACAAAGGACTGAATTATAAAAAGAGGTGAGGAGAATCCGTGAGACTCTCTCTCTCTCCCTCTGCCCATGACAAATCCTGAAGAACTGAACTTGGGCAGCAGGGGCGGATAAGGGGAATCGTGGCTGAAAGGAAAGCCAGCCTGTCTCAGCATATGTGAGAAACCTTTGTTTTGAATCCATTTTAGCTTATTAACTTTGACATTAGTTTGTATTTTATCTTGCGTTTCTTTTGCAAAAAATTCTGACTTCTATGCCTCATCACCTGTAGTCACTTAAAATCTTTTTTTCCGGTAGTTAACAATCTTGTTTTACTGTTTTATTTAACCAGTGTGTTTGGATTTGTCATGGAGTTTAGGGGAGACAAAGCCCTGCACCCCCGGCTTCCTGCGATTCACCATGACTCTCAGCCAGAGAGCAGACCAGAAGGTTTATTAGATGACAGGAACACAGTCCAAACCAAAGCTTGTAGCCATAAACAGGATCCCTTAGTCCGGTCCTTCTGGGGGGCCAGGAGGTCTGTCTGACCTCACCTCCATTCTCCCAGCCAGCTCCAAAACTGAAAGTCTCCAGCCCCTCCTCTCCCTTTGTCTCTTTCCCAGTCCAGGAGGTCACCTGATCTCCAACCCCACCCCCACCCCTGGCTTCTCATGTTCTATGCTCAGGTATCTTCCCTCAAGGAAAGTCTCCCATCCCCAGTGCAGACAGTCCAAGTAAAACTCCCCTGCAATCTTCCCAGGTCAATACTCCCCACTCCCTGCTGCATCACCGGTACCGACCCAGTATTCAAAGGAAACATCAAGAACATTCCCACTTTGTCACAGGATGAAAGTGTGTTGGAAACTCCATTTGGGATAACAAGGCTGGTGCATGACATATTCCACTGATGAAATGACAGAGTTCAGATGAGCTTGCGTTGTTCAGCAGTGTGCTGGACAGGGCAAGATGCACACTTCTGGGGCAAGTCTGGGACCAGAGAATTTTCTGGGGTTCTCCGGTGGGGTACTGTAATTCCTGAGTCACTGACTAGCAGCACTCAATACTGTGTAGCTGGGAGCGAGTTACATGCTGGAGACTGTGTGTTAACTGCCCAGGAGTGGCTGCTCTCACAGTAAAACAGTGTAAAAGGCACCCCAGCCTGGGGAACTGAGGGGAAACAGCTGTTCAACAGTCCAGATTGCACTGTGGTTAATGTCACAGACACTCAATTTCAAAGAGGCTCCTACAACCCAGAGAAAGTAAATCCATGTCCCAGAAATCGAAGACTCCAGACAGAGGGCAAGTCTCCCTGGCTTTGCTTCTTGCTGACAGAGAGGTCGAGAGACTATGAGAGGGTCCCAGGGAAGCTGGGAACAGTAACCATGGGCTGGTGGGGTTCAGTGGAGAAAGGGAACAGGAAGGGCAGGGATATTACTGAATGCAGGATCTCAGCACTACTAGATGTCAGGACAGCACATATTGCAGTCTATTGGAAAACATAATCTCAACTATACATACAAACTGACGGAGTCTAAATTAGCTGTTTCCACCCAAGAGGGATCTTGGAGTCACTGTGGATAATTCTCTGAAAACATCCACTCAGTGTGCAGCAGCAGTCAAAAAGTGAACAATGTTGGAAATCATTAAGAAAGGGATAGATAATAAGACAGAAAATATCATATTGCCTCTATAGAAATCCATGGTACGCCCACATCTTGAATACAGCATGCAGATGTGGTCACCCCATCTCAAAAAAGATATATTGGAATTGGAAGAAGTTCAGAAAAGGGCAAAAAAAAATTATGAGGGGTATGGAACAGCTTCCGTATGAGGAGAGATTAAAAAGACTTGGACTTTTCAGCTGGGAAAAGAGACAAAGGGGAAAATGAGAGAGGTCTACACAATCATGACTGGTGTGGAGAAAGTGAATAAGGACGTGTTATTTACTCCTTCTCATAACACAAGGGCTAGCAATCACCCAATGAAATTAACAGAGAGCAGGTTTAAAAACAAACAAACAAAAGGAAGTATTTCTTCACACAACGCACAGGCAACCTGTGGAATGGGTGACAGATGAATCAGTTGATTCCCTGCTCTGTTCATTCCCTCTGGGGCACCTGGCATTGGCCACTGTCAGAAGACAGGACACTGGGCTAGATGGACCTTTGGTCTGACCCCATATGGCCGTTCTTATCTACTAGGGAATCTAATGAGTCCAGGGTAACGGGAGGGAGTAGGAAAATCCCTGGGTGTGGAGAACACTGGGAAATTAGAAGCTATAATTCAGGAGCACAATACTCTAATTAGTCTGGAAAAGCAGAATGTGAAAAATAAGAATCAGGGTCATGTGACTTTGGCAATGAGGGACTCAAAAATCCGAGGAGCCTGCAGAGCAGAGAGATTGTGGCTATTGCACATGGGGATGGGGGAGCAAGACTTGCCAGGTCTCAAGAAATGTCACTACCAACCTAGGCCATTTTCACATGCTGGGGTGCGATCCAGAGCAGTGAGGAGTTCTGGCACCTGTAATCCTGGGTGAGATTCAATGTTCTGATGCTGGAGCTCCCTCAGAGGCCGATTTACAGTAAAACACAGGATGCTCTGGCACGGGGCCCCCAATGACAGGAGGCCCCAGGGCTGGGCAGCTGCAAGGTCAGAAGCTTGGTCCTGCCGGCTGCTGGGGCTCCTGCTGCAGGCGCCGCACCCACCGGCAGCCAAGCTCCCCCCTCCCCCACCTGTGCTGTGTTCCCTCCCCTTCCCCTCCCTCCCTCCCAGTGCTCAGGTCACTCTGGGAGGGAGGGGGAGGAGGACTGCAGCGCACTCGGGAGGCGGAGAAGAGGCGGGGTGGGGCTGTGTGGAAGGGTGAAATTAGGCAAAGCCCTGCAGTCCCCATCACATACCCCCCAGCCTCCTGCCCTAACTCCTGCACACCCCAAATCCCCACCCTGAGCACTAAACAGGAGCTCCTGCACTCACACCCACATTCCCACCTGCACCCCTTGCATCGAATGGGAGCTGCCCCAGGTAAGCGTTCCACACCCCAACCCCGTGCCCAAACCCTGAGCTCCCTCCTGCAGCCTAACTCCTGGTCAGAACCTGCACCCCAACCCCCCGCCGGCTCCTGCACCCTAACACCTGCACCCCTCACACACACCCCAACCCCTGCCACCCCCATCTCCCCTGCTCCTCCACACTCCCAGCCCCGTGAATCCACCCCCTCACTCACCCCCAGCCCTGAGTCCTGCACCCCCCACACCCCAGCCCCCTGCCCACCCTGACTCCTGCACACACACACACACCCATATTCTCATCTGCAACCCTTGCATCAAATGGGAGCTGCCCCAGATAAGCGCTCCACACCCCAACCCCGTGCCCCCGCCCGGGGCCCCCTCCCACACCCTATCTCCTGGACAGACATTGCACCCCAACCCCCAGCCCATATAAACAATTTTCAGCGATTTTCAAGTGGTCTCTGGAAAAAGAAGTTCGACTACAAAAACAATGAAGGTACCTCACTTCATTTTCCTTTACTTCCTATTACTTATAGGAGGATGAAGAAACAAAGAATAAAAAATGAGGATGGGGGAGATAAGAGAGAATGTTCTTTTTCTTGGCTGGGTCCCAAGGAGGGCCCCCCAAAATGAAGCTGAGCACAGGGCCCCACTAACGCTAAATCCGCCACTGAGCTTCCTTCTCTGGATACTCCCAGCCAGCATTCAAGGATGCACTGAGGCCTTGGCTACACTTGAGAGTTACAGCGCAATAAAGCCCCCCAGAGCGCTGTACCTCACTCCCCGTCCACACTGGCAAGGCACATACAGCGCTGCATCTCCCTGGCTACAGCGCTGCTTGTACTCCACCTCCACGAGAAGAATAGAGAGTTTAGCGCTGCTGCTGCAACGCTGCGGTGCCAGTGTAAACAGGGAATAATCTTAGTACGCTGTAACTGACCTCCAGAAGCTTCCCACAATCCTTTTAAGTGAAGATTACTCTCTCTGTTTTGTTGTGATGCCTCTGTTTTTTTTGTTGTGAACTCGGGGCTCCCAACGCTGCTTATCAAAAAAAAAAAAACAGCTCCTGTTTGCTGTGACTGAGTAGAGGCAGGTGGGGGGCTCCCTTTGGAAAGCCCACAGCTAATGTTTGCTCTAAGAGGGCGGGAGGGAGGGAGCTTGAGGAGAGAAGCAGCTCAGCAGGTGGGCAGGCGGGAGGTCCGTTTCGGCGTGGTTGCTTATATGGTCTATGAGGAATAAAGCTGTTTGCTTTCAGTGAGTGAGAGGGGGTGGAGGAGGGAGCTGGAACTTGCAAGGCAGCTGCTGACACAATGTGGGCTCCAAAAATCCCCTCTCTCTCTCCCCCACACTCCTTGTCACACTCCAACCCACCCCCTTTTTGAAAAGCACATTGCAGCCACTTGAATGCTGGGATAGCTGCCCATAATGCACCTCTCCCAATGCCGCTGCAAATGCTGCAAATGTGGCCACACTAGTGTGGTGTCAGCTGTCCGTGTGGACAGACTGCAGCGCTTTCCCTACTCAGCTGTACGAAGGCAGGTTTAACTCCCAGCGCTGTACAGCTGCAAGTGTAGCCATACCCCGAGTGTCTGTGTGATAAGTTACCCTGGCCCAGCAGCTCTGACTCCAGCAGCCTGCCTCTCACACCCCAAGCACATTCTGGTTTGGGGGGGAGTAGGCTCAGTGTTTGAAGAGAAGGGCAGGGGTAGGAACCTTCTGTTCATTATGCTGGACCTAACCCCCAGTTTTATTTGAGCAAACAGGAGCTATTTGACACTGTGCAATACTGCTCCTGTGCTCTGATCCCAAAGTGTTCTGCACCGGGGGGAGGGTCCTCTGTGTCACTGGCATATTGGGGTGACGCTGAAACAGGCCAGAGCAGAGGTGGCATTGTGGGGCTGGCATGAACCGTATCTCTTAATTCCCGTACCAAGAAGGGAGGGGATTGGAATCCTTACCCAGCGAGGTCACGTTCTCATAGTTCTCCTGCATGACGTCTCTGTAGAAGGCTCTCTGAGCAGGGTCCAGCAGAGCCCACTCTTCCCTGGTGAAATACACAGCCACCTCCTTGAAGGTCACCGGCCCCTGAAAGAGCAAGAGTCCAACACTCAGTACCTGCTGCCCCACTCACAGCCCCACTATTCATGGGGCAGAGGAGCCCATCAAAGGGAAGCTCTGGGTGGATCGCAGTCAACAGAGTCCAACCCCCACCCTGCTCAGAGCATCCAGGAAACACCAGGGTGAGGGGGGTGAAGAGAGCCCCTTGTCTCTCCCAGCAGATCCATCATACCCCTACTAGCCACAGATCGATAGAGGAGATGGAGCCCCTAGCCGGGTCCAAGGAGAGCTCCCTGGTAGGAAGCCCAACACCCTCCCCATTGTGAGGAGCTGGATGTGAAGGGAGGGGAATCTCCCCTAAACCTCACTGGTGGGTGCCCCTTTCATATCTCACAGCAGCCGCTGGTCAGTCAGGTCAGGCTCCAGCACTGGGAGTCTGGTCAGTTTTCCTAGCTCTGTGTAGGTGGATTATTTTCTGTTTAACAAATTAGAGCATTTCCACCTCCAAACCTTATGGGTCTGTTCCTAGAATCTAGGCTCCTTATTAAACAACTCCCAGCAGGTTTGTCACATGCTGTCCTCATCCCTTTCTCCACCCTCTGCATTTCCTGCCCCGCTCCAACCTCCAAACCAGACTGTGCAAACCTTCCCATCTCCGGTGTATTTGCTGTCCCTCTCTCTCCTGTAGGAACCCACCAGCAACCCGCTGATAATCCCTACCTGAACAGGCTCCTCTGCAGCCATTTCTCTCCCCTGTCTCATGGGAGGATGGGATGAGCTGGAGTGAAACATGGACGTCATTCTGCAGCGTGGGAGGGTGAGAAGGGCAGTGGTGGGGGTTACAGAACAGGCTTTAGTTAATTTCACAGGACGATTCCCCCAGGATCTTTCCCTGCACACAGACATCCTAGATTCTGCCATGCTGGGAACGTGCTCAATCTCTTTATTACAGTGCAGACCTGGCCCCTCCTGCCAGGCTAAGCCCACACAGACATTTTTAACCTCCCTTCTCCTTCCCCCGATCCCGTAACAAAGGCTGTGGCTACACTTAGCATTTCAAAGCGCTAAGTGTAGTCAAAGCGCCAGCGCTGGGAGAGAGCTCTCCCAGCGCTGTCTGTACTCCACCTCCCTGTGGGGAATAACGGACAGCGCTGGGAGCCGCGCTCCCAGCGCTGGGGCTTTGACCACACTGGCGCTTTGCAGCGCCGCAATTTGCAGCGCTGGAGAGGGTGTGTTTTCACACCCTGCTGCAGCGCTGCAAATTTGTAAGTGTAGCCAAGCCCATAGTCTCTGAACACAAGGCTAGAAAAGAGCAGAACCCAAGGAGTCACTGTGGGGGATTCCCTCGGACACTGACCCCATGGCAGCCGCACCCCAGCAGGAGGGAGATGGAGTCAGGAACTGGCTTTTCCTCTGTCTGAGCCTCATCTTTTCCACAGGAAAGTGACTCCACCCAGGGTGCAGTAATACACCTGCCTGGGCAGATAACAGATCTGGAAATCTCTCTCCAAACTCTTCTCTCCCATGGCCCCTTTCTCTCTCTTTCCCCTTCTCTCTCCTTTTCCTGTCCCCTCTCCTGCCCGTCTGGTAGGAAAGTCCCATTCCTGGGTAGTTTGCTCCCCCATGGCTGGATTTGCTCCTGCAATTGCTAATGGGACGAGAAATGAGGGGGCTCTTTGTGTAGAGTCATTTTAATGCCAGACCCCAGCATTTTCCCTTCATTTCTTTCAGTTACCTGGAGTCTGCGGTAGAATTTGTATTAACAGGGTCCAGGGCTGCCCCAAAGTGCTAGTACAAGCTGGGCCAGGCAGAGAAGCAGCTTAAATTAAGGTCACTTCCCAGCACAGAGCCCCTGCTGGGGGAGCAGCAGCTGCTAAGCCTGGTCTCCCAGATCACAATGGAGGCTGCAGCGTCTGACCCAGGAAGCTGAACCCCAATATCCTGAGCAGAGAGGGACAGAGCGTTTGAGCAGCTTCCCTCCTTTAGCTCTCTGGGGAGAGCAGCTAATGAGAGCCCCTCCTCACAGGGAGAACTGCTGATCTCATTTGCCCCACTGTCCATCCGGAGTCACTCCTTGTCTTTCCATGCAGTGACTCTGGATTAACAATGGTCTCAATGAAACCAGATTTCAGGAAGAAGGAGTCCAGAACGCTGGGCCAGGCAGAGAAGCAGCTTAAATTAAGGTCACTTCCCAGCACAGAGCCCCCGCTGGGGGAGCAGCAGCTGCTAAGCCTGGTCTCCCAGATCACAATGGAGGCTGCAGCGTCTGACCCACGAAGCTGAACCCCAATATCCTGAGCAGAGAGGGACAGAGCGTTTGAGCAGCTTCCCTCCTTTAGCTCTCTGGGGAGGGCAGCTAATGAGAGCCCCTCCTCACAGGGAGAGCTGCTGATCTCATTTGCCCCACTGTCCATCCGGAGTCACTCCTTGTCTTTCCATGCAGTGACTCTGGATTAACAATGGTCTCAATGAAACCAGATTTCAGGAAGAAGGAGTCCAGAACGCTGTGGAAGAGACCATTGTGTGGCATTTCTAGCCCCCTCCCCACCTGCCTCACCCCCCAGATCTAGGAAAAGAACTGGGGGGGGGGGGGGAAGAGCATGAATATTCCCTGCGGGACCAGAAGTTCCTGCAGTTTTCAAGAGGGGAGAAAAGACAAATCTGTGATTTCACCTGACAGTGTTTGGTAAGTGGATAGAAAGTTACCAGGGTGAGGGGACCTGGCTGGGGCTGCCTGGCGCGCTTGGAGCCAGGATTGTGGCACAAACTGATCCGGGAGCAGGATCAGGGTTAGCAGCAGCCCCCAGACACCCCCCAGTCCCCAGAGCCCCTGGCCAGGGCCCCAGACACCCCCAGAGCCCCAGCCAGGGTCCTGCCAGAACGCCCCTGGCCCCCCGGCCCCAGCGCCCCGGGCCAGGGGCCCCCGCCCCCCCCAGAGCCCCCCCAGCCCCGGGAGAGCTGGACACTGGCGATGGGCAGAGAAACGGGGGCACAAGCGGGGACAGGGAACTTCTCAGGGGTTGGGGAGGGGTCACCCTGGGGCTGCTCGTGGCTCTAGGGAGAAAGGGGGCGGGGGGGCGGGTGTCCCCACGGGGGGGCAGCGGTAAATCCGAGGGGGTCTCAGCCCCCCCCTTCTCTCCCCGCTCCTCGGGGGTCACCGGCTCCTCCCCCCCCCGGCCATGTCCGGGCTGCACCGACACTTCCCCCCCCCCGCCCCTCCGGGGGGGTTAATGAAGGTCTCTCTCGCCGCGATCTGCGCATGCCCAGAGCACAACGGCACAAACCCTTCTCCCGCCCGGGAGAGGCTCCAACGGCCCCGCACGAGCCAGGCAGAACCGCAGCGCCCCGCCCGCGTTCCCAGACCGGCTCCGTCTCCCTCGGTGACGTCACTTCCGCTCCAGGGAGAGTCCGGAACTACATCTCCCAGCCTGCCCCGGGGGCGCGTCCGCCCTCTCCAGCCCAGGCGAGGGAGGGGTCAGTAGCTGGAACTGCGCATGCTCCGTGCGAGCCTCGCTGGGGGCGGGAGAACAAAGCTGCTGCTGCCGCCTCCGTGTGAGCCGGTGAGTGAGAGACCGGGGGGCACGTGACTCTGCCCCGGGCGGGAGAAGCCTCGGAGCCGCCTCGGGGGGGGCGGGGGGTTAATTGGCTCCTGTCCCTGTTGGCGCCTCTCGCCCCCCCCGGCACAGAGTCTCTCCGGTTCTGCCCCGTTTCTCTCTCGGGGTCTCGCTCGGGCTGTAACATCCGGGGAGATTCGCCCCCCCCCCCCATGATCCGCTCTCTCGGCTCCCCGTGGCAAAGGGTCTCTGTGAGGGGTCGATTCCCGCAGTGCGAAGCTGTGGCCACCTCTGGGGTGGATCCATGGTGGCCACTATTAGCTAGTGACGGGCCATGGACCCTTCCCTTCCATTCTCCTGTTAAAGCAGCACCGCCCAGGGATCCCTCTGCCCGTGTGACTGGCCAGCAGGAGGCAGTGATAACTTTCTATCCACTTAGCAGACACAGTGAGGTAACACTGTTGCTGGGGTGGGGATGGGGTGTCTGTGTGGGGAGATTGGAGCTGAAGGGGCATTGTGGGAGGGGGAGGCCTCTGGGTGACTGGGCAGGGGGTACCCTACTCAAATTGGTGGGTTCTGGAGGTTGGGGGGGGGAGGGGTTCTGATGTGCCCAGCCCTGAGGCTGTGGGTCCTGGAGGTGGGTAGCACTGGGGACTTGTTGGTGCAGAACAGTGAGGGTGGGCGTCTCTTGGGGAGGCGGGGCAGGGGGTTAGAGGGAGCCTGGTGCTGTGCCAGGGGCTCGGTCGTGCCCAATGCACAGAACTGGGTGGGGGAGTGCCAGGCGCTAGGTCGGGATGCCAGGCAAGCAGAGGGAGGGGTCCCGTTGTAAAGCATCCGGGGGTCCCAGGCAAACGGCCTGGCAGGTCCTGCTGGAGGGCAGGTGGGGTCCTAGGCAGGCAGGCGGGGAATCCTGGGCAGGCAGTGAGGGACTGAATTCCCAGTGAGGGGTCCCCTGGGGGGGGTGGTCCCTGACTGTTGGGGGCTCTTGGTTGGGGGAACCTTTAGGATTCCCAGCCTGCCAGTGATGGTCTGGTGGGGGTTCTCTGGCCAGTGGGGTGCTGAGGGGTATCTGGAGTCCCTGTTCAGGGAGTTTGGGGGGTGGGTCCCAGGGACTATCTGGTGGGACTCTGGCTGCGGGGTCTGGGCTCTGGGTACTGGGGGTGTCTGGGGGGCCCTGGATGGAGGCTCTGGGGGCTGCTACTAACCATGCTCCTTCTCTCTGATCAGCTTGTGCCAGAATCCTGGCTCCAAGCACGTCCCAGCATTCCCCAGCCAGGCCCAGTCACCGTGATAACTTTCTAGCCACTTATCAAACATCTTGAAAACTCCAGGACCTTCCAGTTCCATTGGGAAAATTTGTGCCCCGAGTCCTTATACTAGATCTTGGGGGTGCGGCAGGTGGGAAGGGGGCTAGAAATGCCACACAATGGTCTCTTCCACAGCATTCTGGACTCATTCATTCTGAAATCTGGTTTCATTGAGACCATTGTTAATCCAGAGTCACTGCATGGAAAGACAAGGAGTGACTCCAGATGGACAGTGGGGCAAATGAGATCAGCAGTTCTCCCTGTGAGGAGGGGCTCTCATTAGCTGCTCTCCCCAGAGAGCTAAAGGAGGGAAGCTGCTCAAACGCTCTCTCCCTCTATGCCCGGGATATTGGGGTTCAGCTTCCTGGGTCAGACGCTGCAGCCTCCATTGTGATCTGGGAGACCAGGCTTAGCAGCTGCTGCTCCCCCAGCGGGGCTCTGTGCTGGGATGTGCCCTTAATTAAAGCTTTTTCTCTGCCTGGCCCAGGGGATGACTTTCTCCAGCTGGTCCTAGCCCCTTGGGGCAGCCCTGGGCCCTGTTAATGCAAAATCTGAGCCACAGACTCCAGGTTATTGAAAGACCTCAGGGAAAGTGCTGGGGACTGGCAAGAAGGTGACTCTGCACAAACAGCCTCTCCTCCCATTAGCAATTGCCAGGAGCAAATCCAGCCATGGGAGAGCAAAGCCCCCAGGAATGGGACTTTCCCAGCCAGTGGGACAGGGAGAGAGGACAGGGGAAGGAGAGACTGAAAGGGGCAGTGGGAGAAATGAGTGGGGGGGAGAGATTTCCAGCTCTCTAGTCCACCCAGAGGCATGTATTGCAGCATCCCTGGGCAGAACCACTTTCCAGTGATCAAGAAAAGGATCAGACAGAGGAAAAGCTGGTTCTTGAGCGTCTCCCTCTTTCAAGTATGGATAATTATGATCCGCTCCTACCTACCTCAACACACTCACTCTTCCCCAGCACACACACACTGTCTCTCCCCACACACAAACAGTCTCCACACTGCAGCTGAAAAGCAGCTGGCAATCTAGTAGGATGACCCTGGAACAATGGGATAGAGAAACCTGCATCACTGAAAGTGCAGCCACAAAGACACCACACACCAGCTTCCCCTAGCTGGCAAGAATCAAACCTCCACAGAAAGATCCCTATGGTATTGTAGGCCAGCTTCCTAAAGCATCAGCCTCAACCACTTAACACTGGGGCCTGTCTACACTCTGGTTCTGTTCTCACTGAAGGATCATTTCCAATTGTTCGCTCAGACCAGCTTGCCCTGCACCCTCACTGCTGTGCAGCTCTGGATGTGTGGCCATGGCTGAACAGCAAGAATTCCTGCCCATTGTTTGCTTCCTGCCTTGGCAATTCAGACAGTCCCTTTTCCCAACATATCTCCAGCACATCAGTCCCTGGCTGGGTCTCCTGGGCAGTGGAAAACATCCCTTGTTTGGTGCTGCCAAGGGGATCGTGCATAGCGGAGATATCTCTCGGCTTGGATCAAAGGGGAATGTTGGATAGAATTTATCACACAACCCTCCCTGCTCCCCATAGCCCCATGGGGAGAATGTAGAGTCATTCCTCCCCTGCACTCCCAGAAGAGTTGCTAGGACTCCTTCCTGCCAGCTACTCACCCCTGGCTTCATCCTTAGCTCCTAGGATCTTTCTGCTCCAAAGGCTCCATAGTCCTGGGGTGGGGAGGGTGTCACTGCACAGTCTCAAACACAAGGGAGGTTTCTGGAATTGAAGGAAGGAGCAGAAAATGGAGAGGAAAGAAACAGAGAGAAAACGCTTCATTTCTCTCCTCTCCCCCCCCCCCATCAAGAAATGTTACCAAGGACCAGCGTTAGAGGAAATGGTGCCCTGGGCAAGACTTGTACTTTGGCAAAGTTCATAGAATCATAGAATCATAGAATTCAAGATCAGAAGGGACCATTATGATCATCTAGTCTGACCTCCTGCAAGATGCAGGCCACAGAAGCCGATCCACCCACTCCTTAAGCAAGCGACCCCTGCCCCATGCTTCGGAGGAAGGCGAAAAACCTCCATGGCCACTGCCAATCTACCCTGGAGGAAAATTCCTTCCCAACCCCAAATATGGCGGTCAGCTCAACCCCGAGCATGCGGGCAAGACTCTCCAGCCATACCCTCTGGAAAAAGGCTAACAATATCCTATCATTGACCCATTGTACTAATTACCAGTGTGTCACTTAATTGACCTATTGACTAAGCCCGTTATCCTATCATACCATCTCCTCCATAAGCTTATCTAGCTTAATCTTAAAGTCATGGAGGTCCTTCGCCCCCACTGTTTCCTTCGGCAGGCTGTTCCAGAATTGCACTCCTCTGATGGTGACAATTTATATCCGTTTGTCCTCGTGTCCACATTAGCACTGAGTTGAATTAATTCCTCTCCTTCCCTGGTATTTATCCCTCTGATATATTTAAAGAGTGCAATCATATCTCCTCTTATCCTTCTTTTGGTTAAGGAAAATCAACCGAGCTCCTCAAGTCTCCTTTTGTACGACAGGCTTTCCATTCCTCGGATCATTCTAGTGGCCCTTCTTTGTACCCGTTCCAGTTTGAATTCATCCTTCTTAAACATGGGAGACCAAATCTGCACACAATACTCCAAATGAGGTCTCACCAACGCCTTATATAATGGGACTAGCACCTCCTTATCTCAACTAGAAATACCTCGCCTAATGCATCCCAAGACCGCATTAGCTTTTTTAACGGCCACATCACATTGCCTACTCATAGTCATCCTACGATCAACCAGGACGCCTAGGTCCTTCTCCTCCTCCGTTACTTCCAACTGGTGCGTCCCCAGCTTATAACTAAAGTTCTTGTTAGTCATCCCTAAATGCATAACCTTACACTTCTCACTATTGAATTTCATCCTGTTACTAATACTCCAGTTTACAAGGTCATCCAAATCTCCCTGGAGGATATCCCGATCCTTTTCCGAATTGGCAATACCTCCCAACTTTGTGTCATCCGCAAACTTTATCAGCCCACTCCTACTTTTGGTTCCGAGGTCAGCGATAAATAGATTGAATAAAATCGGACCCAAAACCGAACCTTGAGGAACTCCACTGGTAACCCCCCTCCAACCCGACAGTTCACCCTTCAATACGACCCTCCTCTTTAACCAGCTCCTTATCCACCTCTGGATTTTCATTTCGATACCCATCTTTTCCAATTTAACCAGTAATTCCCCATGCGGTACCGTATCAAACGCCTTACTGAAATCAAGATATATTAGATCCACCGCATTTCCCTTGTCTAAAAAATCTGTTACTTTCTCAAAGAAGGAGATCAGGTTGGTTTGGCACGATCTACCTTTCATAAAACCATGCTGTAATTTGTTCTTGGTTCAGGCTTGTAGCAGTGATGGAATAAACTGCAGGTTCAAATCAAGTCTCTGGAGTACATCCACAACTGGGATGGGCCATTCAGTCCTTTGTACAGAGCTTCAGTTTGTAGCCAAGTCCCTCCAGAGGTAGGAAGCAGGACTGAAGACAAGATGGAGATGAGGCATCAGTCTTTTATAGTCTCTTGCCATGTGGTCTTTGCTTTCTTTATCCCAAGGACACTCTATCCAGCACGTGACATCGAAAAACCTTAGATTTCTGTCCATAGGCAGGTCCCTGCACAACTTGCTGAGCCACAAGGCATATCTGCCTTCTCTCAATGGGTCAATTGTGTAGCTGATGGTCCTTAATGGGCCATCAAGCAGGCTAGGCAGAGCTGATACCAATTTGTCTGGCTGGGCTGTTCCCCAGAAGCATAGCACAAGTTGGAAATACAGGCAGCATAGAGCCAATATTCATAATGTCAACTACAAAAATGATACATATCTAGAGATAGCATAATTATAATCAGCCAATCATAACCTCTCCCTAGACCCTTTATGTGACCACCTTTATACAATATTGGCTGCAAATATAGAACAGTGATTGGAACGGTGATCTATACAGTTAAAGATTATGTCAAGAATGTCGCAGGAGGTGACATGGTATCAGCGAGACTGATACTGGAATACGGCCTCCAGTTTTGGTGTCCTCATTTGAAAAAGATGGTGTGAAATTGGAGTTGAGGCAGCAAAGAGCCACCAAATGTTCTGAGGGCTGGAGAAAAATGCCTTCTAGTGAGCTATTGAAAGAGCTCAACCTGTTTAGCTTCTCAAAAGAAGATTGAAAGGTGACTTCATTGAAATGCTGAAGTGCCTTACTGGAGAGGAAAGATTGGCTATTAAAGGGCTCTTTAATGTAGCAGAGAAAGGCATAAAAAAAACCAATGGCTGGAAGGTGAAAAGAGACAAATTCATATTACAATTAAGGCACAAATATTCAACAGCAAGGATGATTCACTACAGGAACAAGCTACCAAGGAAAGTGGTGGATTCTCCGTCTCGTGACGTCATTTCATGAAGACTAGATGCCTTTCTGGAATGTGTTTGACCCAAAAGTAGCTAGTGTGTCATACAGGAGGCCTGTGATATGCAGGGGTCAGATTAGATGCTCTAATGGTCTCTTCTGGCAATAAAGTCGATTAATTTCTTTAAAGCTGAATGTAGCATTGGGAGCAGCAGCGTCTGATGTTTTCCTGTCTAGCCGGCTTGCTTCCTAGAACGAATGCTCCTTGAGTGGGGTGATCCACAGGGAGTAGCTCAAACCTCCAAAGTGCCTGGCCAGGGGCAGGACATTAGCACAGCAAGGGAGGGGTGTGGCAGTGACATCACAAAGGCCTTTTGCAGGACCTCAGACTATTGGCCAAAGGCGGTGGGGAGGTGGTGACCTCACAGAGAGATGCTGACATCAGCCAAGCAGGACAGGGCGAGGGGCCAGGAAACTTCAGAGACCCTGTGGCTTTGCTTCAGCAAGTCTCCTTCTCCAGGTCTCTCTTTGAGGACTGGGGAGTATTGGGGTTCACGCCTGAGCGCCAGGAGGAACCTCTTTCGAGTTTTCTCCTTCCCTTTTAGTGATTTTACTTGAAAACAGCCGACCCTGTTTAGAAGTTAAGAGCCTCCTCGAGGTTTGAAACTGTTCAGTCTGATCCATCTGGTGACAGTTGAATTCATGGAAAACATGATCTTAAGGAGGCAGAATTTTATTCCAAACCTGGGATCTTGTCCCTTAGAATCACTGAGGACACTAGGGTTTGTCCTTTTTGTTTCACCTTTTCCTCCATCCATCCCTCCTTTCTCTTCCTCTCTTGCTTCTTTTCTCCTTTTTCCAGTTCCCCTCCTAACACCAGGAGAGGGTGTGTGTGTGTGTGTGTGTGTGTGTGTTGCGGGGGTGTGCTCGGCAGCTCTCACTGTGGGAGGTCCACCCCAAACTGTGGAGCTGCAGTAGTGCTGGGGCATTGATCCCTGCCAGTGACCTGGGCCATCCTTTGAGCTCTCTGGTGAGACCCCTCAGCCTCCCATCCTCAGTTTATATCCTGATTGTCTGAGCAGGGGGTTAATGACAGGGAGGAGACTCAAGGCCTTTTTGTTCTCTTTTAAGTCCAAGTAAATAAGTCATAACCACTTATATTTTTGATGGATTTTGCTGCCTCTCTGCATTAATTGTCTCTGAGCAGTTCATGATTCTCTCTAACATTGCAGTTCTCCTAAAACACTGGCTGAATAATTACTGTGCATACTTGTTGGTCTGGAGCTCATCTGAGAGCACTTTATTGAGGTCATTCAATGTATGAAATTCAAGATCTGATGGTTAATATGAAAATCAGTGTTAGGGGAAATGGTGCCCTGGGCAAAACTTGTACTTTGGCAAAGTTCTTGGTTCAGGCTTGTAGCAGTGATGGAATAAACTGCAGGTTCAAATCAAGTCTCTGCAGTACATCCACAACTGGGATGGGCCATTCAGTCTTTGTACAGTGCAGGGGGTTAATGACAGGGAGGAGACTCAAGGCCTTTTGTTCTCTTTTAAGACCAAGTAAATAAGTCATAACCACTTATATGTTTGATGGATTTTGCTGCTTCTCTGCATTAATGAGGCAAGTATTAAGCCTCATTCAAAGACCAGGGGTCACTATATTACTCCACAGTCAATCAATGCAGTTGTAGATAAATCTCTGCATTATGCATTTTGTATAACTTGTATATGACTTTGTATTGAACCTTGGTAATATGTTATAGCGGGCCCCTAAGGTAGTGTAATTAAGGTAAAAGAAAAGTGTCTTTTGCTAGAAGTAGAATAAGATCTCCCCACTCGGTAATCAACTGCCCTGTTGCATGAATGAGGTGTGACTGAGGAAGGCGTGGAGGCAGTACCTCCAGACAGCTGCAATCCTTGGAGAGGGGCTGGCAGCCCAACCAAGGACAATCAAGCTTGGCAAGTGGGCTGACTAGAGAAGAGCAGACATACTGATGGCCTCGGGGATAAGAAGCAAACACCTTCCTGTGGGAACCACCCCCAGCCCAGAGAAAAGCATCTCGAAGGACCAACAGACACCGTCACAGAGTTTGACTCTGCGAGATTTGCCCTCTCCATCCACCGACTCGCTGCTTGCCTCCTCACCCCCACCCCAAGTATAAAGCCTCATTCAAAGACCCAAGGAGTCACTATATTACTGCACAGAGCCCTCCCCGACGAACTCTGCCCTCACCTGCCTCAGGCTCTGCAAGGAGTTTGGGTCGGGCGAGGAGGTCTGGGGTGCAGGCCCTGGGTTGGGGCAGGGGTTTGGGGTGTGGGATGGTTGAGAGGTTGGGCTCTGGAATGGAGTTTGGGTGCTGGGTGCAGGTTGGGGGGGGAGGCCCAGAAGTGGGGCAGCAGGGGGTGTGGGTGGAGGGGGCAGAGCCCAGGACTGGGGCAGCAGGGAGATTCAGGGAGGAGCCCAGGGCTGGGGTGGGGGCAGTCAATTTTTTTTTGCTTGGGACAGCAAAAAACCTAGAGTTGGCCCTATCTCCACCCACCGTGAGATAGGTAGGAGCGGATCCTTATTATCCGTACTTGAAATAGGGAGAAGATAAGGCTGAGAAAGGATAATTAACTTGTCTTAGGTCGCATAATCAGTGGCAGAGTTGGGAATAAGACCCAAGAGCCCTGATTTTCAAACTAAGCATCGGATCTTAAATTTCCTACATTGAATGATCTGAGTAAAGTGCTCTCAGATGAGCTCCAGACCAGCAACAGTGCACAGTAAGTATTCAGCTGGTATTTTAGGAGAACTGCAATGTTAGAGAGAATCATGAACTGCTCAGAGACAATTAGTGCAGAGAAGCAGCAAAAGTCATCACCCATACCACTGCTTATGACTTATTTACTTGGTCTTAAAAAAGAACAACAAGACCTGAGTCTCCTCTCTGGCAATAACCCCCTGCTCAGCCAATCAGGGTAGAAACTGAGGATGGGAGGCTGAGAGTTCTCACCAGAGAGCCCAAAGGATGGCCCAGGTCACTGGTGGGGATCACTGCCCCGCAACACACACACACACACACAACCCTCTCCTGGTTTTGGGAGGGGAACAGAAGAAAGGATAAAAGAAGCAAGAGACGAAGAGAAAGGAGGGAGGGAGGGATGGATGAAAAGGTGAAACAAAGGACAAACCCCAATGTCCCCAGTGAATCTAAGGGACAAAATCCCAGGTACACAATAAAATTCTGCCTCCTTAAGCTCGTTTTTTTCCATGCCTAGAATTCAACTCTCACCAGATGACTGAGACTGAACAGGTTTCAAACCTCGAGGGGGCTTCTGGCTGTGATTTGTCAGTCCTCAAAGGCCAGCCAGGTGACTGTAAATAACTTACAATCACTAGGAAAAATTAGTATCAAGATTCCAACTCTAGCAGTCAGACAACATTGGTTCAATTTACAAGAGATTACTTTTTATATTCCTTGGTTTCCCCCAAATTAGGAAGGGCCTGTGACCACAGGTCCTGCAGGGTACAAAAGGTAGGTCTACATCCCTTTTCTCTTTGTGCATAGTCCTGCCTGCTCCCTTTTCAGTTTCAGTTCTGCTACCACAGTACTGATCAGCACATTCTTCAGTAGCATAGGGAAGGGCAGGCACCATCACACAAGGACTATTACACAGAGACCTGCCAAATGCACACAGCAAACAAATGAAAACAAGAGATGAAAATGTTATTTTTTCATTAATCCCTTTCAGTGACAGCAACCTCCGTGGCTAATTGTAACAATAGTAGATGCAGCATTTTCTGATTGAAATGATTTTCAAGTTGTGGGTGCCCCTTTATGAACAATAATTGCCTACATCTGTGACACAAGTACTTTTCAATTCCATTAAACCTGGGGTTTTGCTCAATTACACACGATATCTTGGAATTTTTCTGGCATATTCATCATCACATACATCACCTACAAGACTCCTGCCATAACAAGGGTTCTTTATAGGGTTTGAAATTATTAAAGTGACCCAGCACTTTTCAATTGTAACAGCTCAGGACAAAGTAGATCTCCCTGATCCCACTTATGTAGCTATTTAAATGTAACCTAGTTATAAGGTGGCCTAACTTACTGATATTTTTGACACGTTTTCAAAAAGTGGCCTCTATTTAAATCCATGCAAATATCTGTATGCACACTTTCTGAGCACTGCAAGTCTGAATCTATCACCTGTGCATGCATCTGCTGTTACCTGAAACATGCACATGCTGCTATTTGCATGAAAACTTCTACACGCCTGAATAGAGGAGGATCCTTTGAAAATGTGGCCTTTTAATTATATTTCATACTCCACAAGAGTAGCCTAAAAACAACAACGGGATATAATAAGGCCCTGGCATCAAATGAATAAGGAACAATATAAAAAAATCAGCAGCACTTTATAAAGAGGACAGGAACAAAATATACAGTAACCATAAAACCAACAGATAAAACCCAGATTTCCCCAGGTGCAATCTAACAGGACAATTTTGCCTTCATAACTCTAGCAATACTCATCTATTTCAGCATGTAATGATCCTGTTTAGAAACAATAAACTCTGGCCCCGGTGCTTGTACATGTTCACTTTGTTGAGTGTGGCTCACATATCTGGACCTCCCAGCTGTTAACAGCTTCACCAACCACCCCTCTGTCTTTGCTTCTGTGTATGTCACTTCATTCTGGCTCTGCAAGGTGTCTGAAGTCCCAAATGCCACTTGTCCTTCTGTAAACCTATCCCAGCGGTATCCCTCCCCCAACTGCCTCCTTTGTGGTTCAATTCTACACCATTGAAATCAATGGAATTTTTTCCATTGACTTCAATTAGAGCAAGATCGGGCCCTTCAGCAATTTCCACCCAGTTCTTTCTATTATGATTTGTACCAATCAGGGTTCGGGGCCTCATTGTTCTAGGCACTGTCTAACAAAACAATGGTCCCGTGCCCCAAATATTCTGCAGCATCATGCAAAAGATGCCAGAAATGCACTCCAGCGAATTACCTTGATAACCTCTGGTGTAATCTTTCTTAATATCTGTGGTTTCTAATTCTATCAATTACTAGACAATTAAATTAAGGGGGTTAAATTACACAGTGGTTTCTGAGAGCAACTGTTTTGAAAATCCAGTTAAAAATGTATTTTAAAGGTAAATAAATGCCTAATCTTTGCCTGAAACACAAGCAATATGAATTTTTTTAAATGTGTGCTACCATCTCCAAGCCTCATCCTCTCTCCAGTGAAATCCTCTTCAAATGCCTGCACTTTTTCATTTCCACCCATGCCCTTTCCCTTTTTGCCTTTACAGAGCTATTAAATTTGTTAGTCTCTAAGGTGCCACAAGTACTCCTCATTCTTTATGCTTAATGATGTACTTCTAATAAAGAATTTAATTCTATTTTTGCCTAGAGTGACTCTGACTTTCAAATTATATTTAAGCATAGGAACTTATGGAATGGTTTAGGAATAAAAATAAATTAACATGTACAGAAATATGAAATAGAAAAACAAATAGGACAATTTCACTGCTCTACATGGGAAAACCCACACAGAGCTTATTTCATCTTGTGAAGTTTTCTGCAGACTAAGCTAAGGGGGGGGAAAAGAAAGAGTTTCTCTAATTGTTTTAAACCACGGATGAAAAGAACCTAACATGATCACCCTTGATTAACATGCTTATTATATAATATATAAACAGGGAAACCAGGGAGACAACCCTGGGCCACGAAAATAAATAAGGAAGCTTTCACAAGAATCAAAACAAAGCATCATTCAGAATCTGTAAACAACTGAGCCCGCTGATCCTAAAACTCATATTATAGGTAGACATGTACCTCTTTCTCTCTATTTGAAATATTTAGATATCATCCTTAATGTTTTATTATTCTTCATGTCTCCACATTAATCCGTTTTATATTGATAGTTCCCAATGTATCCTCTGCCAAGAAATGGACTTTGTGCAGAGAAAAATCCATTTTCTAGTGCCAAAGATATTGATAATTAACATTTATGTCATGAAACTTGTAATACCAGTTTGCTAAAATAAAGCTAAGCTTTTCATTATTATTTTAGAGTTTAATTTAGTCATCCAAGGTTACTCAGCTTCATGTTTATAAATTATACAGGGCAGGGACTTAACTCCTCTTGATCGACCTGTTTTGGAATTATGACTGTACAAGTAAGGAGGTTCATAACCTTGTTTGAATATCTGATCCGGCCTTGAAAGAAGGTGATTTATGGGATCGACAAACCCTCATCATTTCAAGAATCGGCATCTGAGAACAAGATTTTCCTCTATAACACAAAGAGCGGAGCAAATCAGTTAAGTCTCTACTAGAAGCTACAACTTTGTTTATGTAAGAGTCATACAAGGTTACAAGGTCTGAGAATAGTCTGCCAGTAAGAGTATGGATTTTAGAACAAATAAATAGCTACATACTGCATAAAAATTGGAAGTTTTGAAACTACTTCTCTGATAATTCAGCACTAGCCATGCTACAGCATGTTCTAATTTACCATTTGGTATATGCTTTTGAAAATACTGAAAGTACATGCCAGTGGTCAACTAAATCATAGAAAATTCAAGCCCTATTTTACATGATGGGTGAGACATTGAAAACTGCATGACTTAGAAATGCCAGTCCCATTAAAAGTTAATGAGACTTATGTTCCTAAATCACTTACTCTCTTTTGAAAATCTCACCCATTTTCGTTTCAGGGCTACTGCTGCCAATCACCAGTATTTTTAAGATAGTACATTTTTTGTAATTATCTGGCATAATAAAAGCACCAAAATTGTTTCCTGGAGAAAAACAAATCCAGAAACCCTAAAATACTGCAGCACTTCTGTTTCACTTTCTGTACCAATGATGAGAGGATTCTGTGAAGACAGACTTTTTTTTACAGGATCTGAAAAATTTCTATAGTAATCAAACATATATGCCCATATTAAGCACCATAGACTGCCAAATTCCAGAGAAACAGAAAACACTCTAGACTTGTGCATGGAATTGCTTTTATGTGTTATTTCAAATGCCCTTCCTGAAGTTCTTATGGTGATCTGCAGAGGGAGGGGGGAAGAATTCTGAAGATAAAAGTAAATTCCAGTGCCATTTCTATGATTGTGGAACCATGGGAAGCCAGGGGCACTGAATTTATCACAGTATTTACATTACTGTTACAAATCCAAATGTTTCACCTATTTTCTAGGAATACTTCACCTTGGTTCAAAAGAACCAAGCAAAATCACGATGCAACGGTAATACAATTAGGGCATTACCGATGCACCCAAACTTGTAGATTGTGCAAGGAATATCAGGTTGCAACCTGTATAAGTGCAGGTAACTGTGCAAAAAGGGGCTAAAACTGATTTTCTTTAATAATTGTATTCTCTGCCATGCATTGTCAGGGATTGAAGAAAGCACATGCCCAGCTTTCATTATCTGAAGATAACCTTCCAAATGTAAACCAGTGCAGACCTGTCTTCCTGAGTCTGCAAACTGGCAGTTCCAGAGCTTCTATTCCGCCTCACAATGCTGCCAAGCACTAGCAGCTTTGGTCAGTTTCACTGCTGTTATTCAGAACCCCAGGGGTGACGGTAAAACTGAGAAAAATGGTGCCTCTTTCAGGAAAAGTAAGTTCAAGCAGAATCAGGCACTGGAGCTATTCATAGAGAAGCTCAATCCCCGCTTCCCTCCTCCCATGGAGTAGGAGGAGGGAGGGGATTTCTCCCTTTGGGTCTTGAAAAAACAAGAGTGAAAAACAGGGTGCTGGGCTATGGGGGGGATCTGTGTGTGTCAGGGCACTCTTGGTCTGTGTGGGGCATTGTGCAGTTATGGTGTGGGGCTGTGGGAAGGGCACTGGGAGGGAGGAAGGAAGGAGGGGACATCGGTGTGTTTTGGGAAACTAGAGCGTGGGGGTTTCTGTGTGGGGTGCTGGGCAGCTGTGGTGGGGCTGTGGGCAGGGGTGTGCTGGGCGAGGTGTGTGTGCACAGCACTGTGCATTTGTGGTGGAAGAGTTGTAGGGGGGTGCTGGGCAGGGGAGCTCTGTGGCACAGCATGGGCGCACCCCAATAGGAAAGGGCACGCTGGTAGCACAGGGCCAGGCGGGCCAGTGTGCCTCTGCCTCCCAACGGGGCTGCGCACCTGTGTCTGTCTGTCTCCCCCCCAGCTCCACCAACGTGGCCTGATAGTTCACGCTTGCGATCTGGTCACACTCCCCTCCTCCATCCTTCACTCCCTTCCTGCGTCCCCAGCCCTGTCCTCTGTCCCGTCCGTCTCCATCCGTCCCTGCCCCTTCATCCCCTCGGTCCCTGCGTCCCCCCAGCCCTGTCCTCTGTCCCGTCCCGTCTCCATCCGTCCCTGCCCCCTTCGTCCCCTCCGTCCCGTCCCTGCATCCCCCCAGCCCTGTCCTCTGTCCCGTCCCGTCTCCATCCGTCCCTCCCCCATCGTCCCTCCGTCCCGTCCCTGCATCCCCCCAGCCCTGTCCTCTGTCCCGTCCTGTCTCCATCCGTCCCTGCCCCCTCCGTCCCCTCGGTCCCGTCCCTGCATCCGCCGCTGAGCGGGGGGGCGGACTCCTCCTCGGTGACGTCATTGCCGCGCGCTGCCAGCAGCTGCTTTGACCGCGTCACGGCCCAGCCTTACCCCCCTTCCTGCCCCACGTGTTCCGAGAACGTTTGTTTTGGTGGTTGCCGCGGCGACAGTGGGCGGAGCCCGGGTGACCACGCTGGTTGGGCGGGGGCAGAGGGCGGTGACGTCACAAGTGGGGGCGGTGTCACAGTTCCGAACGGACAGTGTCAGCGCTCTGGGCGCGAGCCCCGCCCGCGAGGACACCCCCCTCCACCCCCCGCGCACCAGCTCGCAGTAGCAGCGGCTCCCCCCGGCAGCGGCGCGAGCAGGGAATCCCCGGGAGCCGTCTCGCGCCGCCCCCTGCTGCTGCTGCTGCCGCCCGGCGGCGGGACCGCAGCTGGCCCCGCCCCTGCTCCGGAGGGCCCGTCCGAGCTGTAATTAAAGGGTTTTGTCTGGCAACTTTTTCATATTTTTGGTGCAACGTTTTACCCCCTTTGAGCCTCTCCCCAGCTGGACTCTCCGCCGGGCTCCCAGCCCGAGCAGCCCCTGACACTTCCATGGGGTGGGGTGTCCCCGCTCCCCTGGCACTTGATGGATCTCGGTGGCACAGCAGCGTGGATCCGGGTCCCGAGCAGCGGCGGCGTTACAGGGCTGTCTGGTTCTCTCCCCCGTGCTGTCTGCAGGCAGCCACCCGGCCAATTGGACACGGCTCTCAGCGGCACGCTGCTGCCCTCCCTGGCGATCCTCGCGGCGGGCAGGGAGAAAGCCCTGAGGCAGGCAGGTGTCAGCAATGCGAGTATCCCTCCCCACCCTGCACAGCCTGCCCGGTGCTCCGCGGTGCCCGGTGCTGGATCGCAGCGCAGGGGAGCTGCCCGGCCCCACCTGGCGAGAGGGACCGGGACTGAGCTGGGCTGCAAATGAACGGGAGGGGACGGATGGAGACAGGGGACGGGACAGAGGACCGGGCTGGGGGATGCAGGGACGGGACGGAGGGACGAAGGGGCAGGGACGGATGGAGACAGGGACGGGACAGAGGACCGGGCTGGGGGACGCAGGGACGGGACAGAGGGGACGGAGGGGCAGGGACGGATGACAGGGACGGATGGAGGACAGGGCTGGGGATGCAGGGCGGACGGAGGGGCCGAAGGGGGCAGGGACGGATGGAGACAGGGACCGGGACAGAGGACCGGGCTGGGGGATGCAGGGACGGGACGGAGGGGACAGGGACGGATGGAGACGGGATGGGACGGAGGACAGGGCTGGGGGGATGCAGGGACGTGACGGAGGGGACGAAGGGGCAGGGACGGATGGAGACATGGACGGGACAGAGGACCGGGCTGGGGATGCAGGACGGGACGGAAGGGACGAAGGGGCAGGGACGGATGGAGACAGGACGGGACAGAGGACAGGGCTGGGGGCTGCAGGGACGGGACGGAGGGGCAGGGACGGATGCAGACAGGGGCGGGACGGAGGACAGGGCTGGGGGATGCAGGGGCGTGCGGAGGGGACGAAGGGGCAGGGACGGATGCAGACAGGGGATGGGACAGAGGACAGGGCTGGGGATGCAGGGACGGGACGGAGGGGGCAGGGACGGATGGAGACGGGGACGGACGGAGGACAGGGCTGGGGGATGCAGGGACGGGACGGAGGGGATAAAGGGGCAGGGACGGATGGAGACAGGACGGGACGGAGGACAGTGCTGGGGACGCAGGGATGGGACAGACGGGACGAAGGGGTAGGGACGGATGCAGACAGGACAGAGGACAGGGCTGGGGATGCAGGGATGGGACGGAGGGGACGAAGGGGGCAGGGACGGATGGAGACAGGGGACAGGACAGAGGACAGGGCTGGGGGGATGCAGGGACGGGACCGAGGGGACGAAGGGGGCAGGGACGGATGGAGACAGGACGGGACAGAGGACAGGGCTGGGGGGATGCAGGGATGGGACGGAGGGGACGAAGGGGGCAGGGACGGATGGAGATAGGGGACGGGACGGAGGACAGGGCTGGGGGGATGCAGGGATGGGACGGAGGGGACGAAGGGGGCAGGGACGGATGGACAGAGCGGACGGGACAGAGGACAAGGATGGAGAGACGCAGGGAAGGGAGTGAAGGATGGACGGAGTGAGAGGGTGACCAGATCGCAAGCGTGAACTATCAGGCCACGTTGGTGGAGCTGGGGGGGAGACAGACAGACACAGGTGCGCAGCCCCGTTGGGAGGCAGAGGCACACTGGTCCGCCTGGCCGTGTGCTACCAGCGTGCCCTTTCCTATGTGCCCTAACGCATTCATATGTTATTCCATAACATTCCTATGTGCCATAACATTCTTATGTGCTGAATAAGAGCGCATAACATTCCTGTGTTCCCCTCCCAACACCAGGAGGGGAGTGTGTGTGTGCCCTTTCCTATTCTTATGTGCTGATCAGTACTGTGGTAGCAGAACTGAAACTGAAAAGGGAGCAGGCAGGACTATGCACAAAGAGAAAAGGGATGTAGACCTGCCCTTTGTACCCTGCAGGACCTGTGGTCACAGGCCCTTCCTAATTTGGGGGGAACCAAGGAATATAAAAAGTAATCTCTTGTAAATTGAACCAATGTTGTCTGACTGCTAGAGTTGGAATCTTGATACTAATTTTTCCTAATGATTGTAAGTTATTTACAGTCACCTGGCTGGCCTTTGAGGAGTGACAAATCACAGCCAGAAGCTCTTTGATTTTTGGAAAGGCCCCAGATCATTTTGCAGCTGGAGTGGGCAGCACCACTCAGGCTACCGTTGATACATTTGTACCATCACAAGTTCTTCTGCTGAGCATCCAGCATGACGTTTGACCACAAAAAGGGGCAGACAAATAGAAGAGGCAATATAGTATGTAGTGGGCTCAGGGATGAGAACAAAGGACTAATCCTAGCGTTGACACTGGCTCCCACTGTGGCCCTGGTCAAGTCACATAGGCCAAAATTTCCATACTTGAGTGCCTATAGTTATGTAACTAAATCATTGACTTTAATAGGGTATTAGAGCAGTGGAAGCTACTCCAGCCATTGATCTTTTCCCATTTTGCATACTGAAGAGGGGGAGTGCTTCCTTGTGTCCCCCCTTGCAAGGATTCCCAGCACCCACGAGTTACTCATGTGGGTATTGAACATAAAATTTTCCCCATGCAAAAATACATTTTGTTTTCAAACAATCCAAGGACTTAGTTGACACGGAGAATTTTTTTTAGAAAAAGGGCAAAATAGCTTGACATTTCAAAAGAAATCACTGTTTAATTTTCTTTATAGTTCAAACATTATTTTAAAGGAGTTGAAATCAGATGTTCCTGAGGTTTAACAATGAATTGTATACATAGCTCCCAGAATGGAACCTGTGCAAACAAAAAAATAAACAATAATAGTGTCTTTTAAATTCACTGTATTTTTAAAGACACAGAGGAGAATCAGCCAGGCTGATTCATTGTATTTTCCCTGTGCTGATGAAGGAATTAGAGACAATAACAGAGCTTGACAAAACCAGCTAAAGCCACCAAACCAACTGGAGGGTTAAATCTATCAATCAGCAGTAAATATGAAATATAGGGGGGTGGGATCAGGGCGATGCCCTGGGAGAAAGAGAACTTCTCTTCCCCAAATGTCAGAAGAGGGAAGGTGCTGGGATTTTTATCCGAATGCCCTCCCTGAGTCCTGTTTAGAGATTCAGGTTCTTTAACATTATAGCTGTCCCAAGTTTGCATAGTGCAATGCTTGAATTTACATGAAGAGAAAGTAGAGAGTAAGTAGTAAAGTTCTTCCAATTTTAAACTAGATGTATATTAAATTAAATCTGTGCTAATTAATCAGAGGCATAAAGAGTATTTAAGACAACAGCTCAGCCCCTCTCATCCACCCTCTCTCCATCACCATTGCCAACTTTCTCTGGATGTGTTTTTATGGATAAACTGAACTGATCTGACTGGCTGAATCAAACAATAAGTTGTTCTAAACGAATCACGATGCTTCAGGTCAATAACTGTTTGGGAAACATCTGTTACGTTACTGCTTCAACATTCAGCTGAGAAAATTATTAGATATATATTCTGATAATTTGAACAGAAACAAAGTCATCGTAACAGAACATTGAGAGAGGATCAAAGCCTTAGGTTTTGAAAATAAATATCACACGTCAACATTTTTTCCATAAATGCTTGGCAGCGGGAGACCATTATCCTAAGATAACATTCTCCAGCAGAGAGATGATCTCTTAATTAGAGCAATATGTAAACTACTTTAGGATGCTTGATATAAATCCTGCAAACTGATTCATTGATACTTTTACTAAGATGAATTTTGATATCATGGGATGAAATCCTGGCCCTATTGTAGTTTATAGAACGAGGAGTACTCGTGTCACCTTAGAGACTAACACATTTATTTGGGCATAAGCTTTCATGGGCTAAAACCCACTTCATCAGATGCATGCAGTGGAAAATACAGTAAGAAGATATATATACAGAGAACATGAAAAATGGGGGTTGCCATACCAACTCTAACAAGATTAATCAATTAAGGTGGGATATTATGAGCAGGAGAAAAAACTTTTGTAGTGATAATCAGGATAGCAAACAGTTGACAAGAAGGTGTGAGTAACACTAGGGAAAAATTAGCATGGGGAAATTTTTGGAAAAGTTATTTTGTTGAAGAATTGCGACTTTTGGGTCTGTAATCAGCGTCTAGGGAGGTTGAAGTGTTCTCCGACTGGTTTTTGAATGTTATAATTCTTGACGTCTGATTTGTGTCCTTTTATTCTTTTATGTAGAGACTGTCTGGGCTGGCCAATGTACATGGCAGAGGGGCATTGCTGGCACATGATGGCATATATCACGTTGGTAGATGTGCAGGTGAAGGAGCCCCTGATGGTGGGGCTGATGTGATTAGGTCCTATGATGGTGTCCCCTGAATAGATATGTGGACTGAGTTGGCAGCTGGCTTTGTTTCAAGGATAGGTTCCATGGTTATTATTGTTGTTGTGTGGCGTGTGCTTGCTTCAGGTTGGGGGCTGTCTGTAGCGAGGACTGTCCTGTCTCCCAAGGTCTGCGAGTGAGGATCATCCTTCAGGATAGGTTGTAGATCCTTGATGATGCGCTGGAGAGGTTTTAGTTGGGGGCTGAAGGTGACGGCTAGTGGCGTTCTGTTATTTCTTTGTTGGGCCTGTCCTGTGGTGGGTCACTTCAGGGTACTCTTCTGGCTCTGGAACACCTGACATTGGCCACTGTCGGTAGACAGATACTGGGCTAGATGGACCTTTGGTCTGAGCCGATACGGCCGTTCTTATGTTCTTATACTTGGGAAAATGACTAGCAACCTGGCTACCATGGTATGAGCTATCTTTGACAACTGATTGCCTCCTTATTACAGAACATCATTACAGAA